>NC_141761.1:46093464-46246387 GCF_982258835.1 Parasteatoda tepidariorum | reverse complement strand
AAAATTACATTTCAATTGCAATAAGTCTTTATATTCCTTAGACAATTTTATGTGTTTCTTATAATCTTCAGGGCCAGGATTGCCTGGTTGGTAGGGCACTGGGACCATGTCCAATAGGTCGTGAGTTCGATTCCCGCAGACCGAAAACTCTCGGTGTAGTGAATGGTGATTGATGCACGTTAAATCTATCGGGGTCAAAAAGTCCTCCAAGTTTCCATAACAAATCAATACGTCTGGGGGTACTGATCCAGGAGTTCCCTTGTCTTCTGGATTGGGTTCAAAATTACAAGGCTACAGATTTGAACATTGGTTGTCGTAAACCCACAATTGGGTCAGTTGTTTAACAATGGTTATAAAATAAAATATTTATCTTCAGATGCATTGAAGTTGATAAAATGTTTGAATTCACAAATTCAATGGATGCCGATTTTGTTTTGTTTTGATCTAGTTTTTCCGAGAAAAGGTCGGACTGTGCCATTTATAAAGTGCTGGATTAGTTTAATAGTTTTGACACAATTAAATGAAGTTAGTAGGTACATAAATGAAGGTTTGATTATGCATGTTTGATTAGTAAAAAGATTTCTTAAGCAACTTTGTTGTAGTGCTTGACGAAGAGATTGGTTTCTTAAACAATCTTAGAAACTAGAACATTTTTTAAATCATTGGACATTCAATCCATACATAAAACAACACGAAACAGAATATTTCAAATTATTTTATTTAATCGTCAATAGCTTTAATAACAAATGATTTCAGAAATAAAATATTTCGTAATTACAAAAATTAATAACATATATGCAAATGTTAGATAAAAAATTATCCTTTTTTTTACACAAAAACGGCGGGACACAGAAAGATCTAATTAAGAAAAACATATAAATGTAGACAATATTATTTAAAGTCCTGACTTTTACTGAGCCATACCATCAACCGGAAATCACGGTGTTTTATAGATATCTGTTGGGTCACAAAATCCTCCACGATCCCTCAATAAATCATACTTTGGGGGTATTGAATTGGTGATTTATCATTCTCTGGTTCAGGTCAAAATTACGGTCTGTGGATGTATTAATGCCCTATAAACGAGTTTTGACGTATACGTGTGGCCAAAGTCGAATTCTTGGCCATAGATGGCGCCACTGGAGAATAAGAAGAAGCGCACCCTCTCGATATATTATATAATGGTATACTGGTATATGACAACAACAACAACAAATCTATAATGTAATTTAGATACCTAAAATTTAGACACATAAAATTGAGTTTCATTTTTAATCTTTACTATGGACACTTCATAGGATCGCCACTAGTGTTCCACCCTACAAATTCACCCCTATTTTGCTTTTTTAACCAGGCATATAGAGGTTGAAAATATTCCAGAATTGAGGCAGAATCCATTTTATCAGTTTTTCCTTTTGTAATCAGTTTCATGGCTTCTGTCCATGGCACTGAGCTACCCAATTTGAGCATGTCACTGAAAAAAAAATAATATCTTACTTTTTAAAAAAAAAGTTCTTAAGTATGTTTAGTTTTAACGAAATAACAGTTCAGAAAACAAAATTTTATTTAATGTCAAGAACAGACAATCGAATGGTTAAAAATCTATTCTGCGGTTTCGATTTAAAATTAACTTTAAATTTTTAATGCTTGAAAAAATGTGTATTTATTTATTTAACGTCTGCGGTTAGTAGTTAAACGGGAAAAATCGTAAATAATATTATAAAGAATATCCAAACTTATCTTTCTTTTTCGCTTTAAGACTGTAACACTTACTGTGTGAAAGAAATATTAAATATTTTTGGATGCTTTTATTATTATTTACGAGTTTGCTGCGAAAAATTAAGAAATAATAAAAAAAAAAATCAAAAACTGTAGCCTCCTATGAAGTCAGACTTAAAGAGCTTCGTTTTTGTCGAAATGATTCGTTTTTACTTCATTTTTTGGAAGCTTGAACAATAAACAATTCTTAAAAGCGATACATTTATGTTAAAATGCGAAGATAACGCAATTTTTTAAGAGTTTACAAAATAGTGTAGCTTCAAAAGAAATTTAGTTAGTGCTTTAATTAGTTAGTTAGTGTTTTAATTAATGTTGTGATAATTACCTTAGAAGTTTTCCAGCTTTTTTGTTTTTATATATACTGCATTTATGTAGAGGGCCTTTGTGACCGGCTTCCTCACAAAGAGATTGATGAAATTGAAACTGAACTATTATACTTGCAAAATACCTGGAAAAATGTAAAAAGTATTTCATTATTCTTGATGCGACAAAAAAAATGCAAAAAAAAGCAGTAGCAATAACAATAATAACTTTTCTAAATTCTTAATGTCTCATTTTATATAAAGTTATGATAGTTGGTTTACTTCATTTACAAATATTATTATCTCAGATTATAAGACTTTGCATTTATAAAAAAATTTAGATTTCTTCCTATACTTAATTTATGTAATGTTATTTTTGAATTATTGTGTCAATAAAAAATGAAGGAAATTTAAACATGTTTACAGTGTGCAAAATAAAAAAAGTGAAGCAGTTAAATAACTTTCGGTCTAATGATCGGATTTTTACGTTCTAGCAAGAAATTTTTATATTTTGAGAGATAAAACTTGAATATACCAGCTAAACATACAATATTTTGAGTTATGAAATCATATTAAAGCACTAAAATTTCTCCGAAATAAACATATACTTTTTCCAATGGTTTTGTATTTTTCTATGGAGTATGGGTTAGGAAATTGCTAGAAAAATTAATACAAGAAAAATTAATATTCAGGGAACCAAACTTTTAACCGTTCACCTGACTAAACATGTTGAATCATGTTTCCAGATTGCTTCTACCCCTCTATTTTGAAGATCAAGAATCAGAAACAAGTGGTAAGATGGTATACATATTAATAGATAGTATATAATTTAATAATTTAATTACAGTCGAATCTCGTTAAGACAAAGCCGAAGGATAGAAAAAATCTTTTCGTGTTAACCGTTATTTATTAAATTTAAAAAAAAAAATCACTATTGTAAAGATATCAAAGAATTTAAATATCTTACTGATGACAAATGAACTTCTAAATCACCATAAAGATACATATTTTATGCTGATTTTATATTTATCTCTATTTTTAACCGAAAAGATATTATTACGCCCTGCGTACGTACTAGCCTATACTCACACTACGTGTACACCTGACGGTTGCATTTGTACTGTACTATGCTTATTAAAAAAATGTCTAAGGAGAAATTGTTTAAAAAATTTAAAATTTTATTTCTCCTTTTCCCTATTTTTTTAAAAAATCGTTTATAGATTTTTGTTTGAAATTTGTATTCTACATGCTTCTCTTATCTACCTTAATGAAGCAACGCAAACTTCTTCATTCTTTGCAGATCTCATCAGTTTTCTTGCAGACTCTAAATGATTAATTGCACAAGCCGCTTCAATTTATTCTCGATTTTTAATGATTGACAAAAGAGTACTAGCACATAGTCCGTTCTTTGATGCAATTGCTATTTTTTTAAATGTTATCATCAAAATCCCTCACTCCCCCCCAAAAAAGCTTTCTGCTTTATTTCCAAACTAAAATATTTTTATTAACTCAATTTCACACTTAGAGTTTCACTCCACCTAAAAGCAACAAACATTCGCAAAAAATAACTAACATTAAAACAATTTCAACATCAGCTGTGAAAGAATGCAGATCTTTTCTCTTTCCCCAGGGTCAGCATTTAAGTCGGGACTATTCACATCGATATTTAAAGTCTAAGCCTGCTCAAGTGCTCAGTTCTGGATGTCACCAAATGCAGATTCATATGAATTAACGGTGGCCTCTCTAATTTGTTACAAAACCAAATTCATTAATCCCATTTGTCTAGTTCATAAAAAAGTAAAAACCTTCTTACAGCGATGAAGGCTGCCTTAAATGTCACAGTAAGGAATTTTTTTACATTAGGCATAATATTTACTTCATTTTAAGTGCAAGTAGCTTATTTCTGTGTTCGTAAAAAACAAAGCAATTTTTACTGTTTCCTAAGATAACGTAACGAGGAAACTGTTTTATTTCGTCTTCAGTAAAAACTCGTGTTAAGCGTTTTCGTCTTAACGAGGTCCGACTGTAACTTATAAATTCCTTAAAGATTTGTTAGTGCGTGATAAACTGATTTTTAGATCAAAAATTAAGTTTTTCTCACACATTCTATAATGTAACGGTTTTAGGCAATTCAAGTTAATATTTGGTTATGATGGTAAATAACTGTTATAAAACTTTAAAATTCAATTGAAATAAAAAAAATCCTCAATTCATTGCTAAAATATCATTTAAGGAAAATTAAAAAGTTTGATATCATGTTTTTTTTATTATAAATTTTAAAACCTCACTCATGGGGAAAGATTTTTTAACACTCGAGAATTATCACAGGGAATTACTTGAAATTACTACTTGAAATTTTAAATTTGGCAGGTCTCTTGCAGATCTCGGAAACATTTTTAACTCAGTTGTTTCCGCCTGAAATCATACATAAAGTACAGTTCGCCAAAGAAAAATAATTAAATACTAAAATAAAACGGACCACCCTGAATAACTTTTGATTTAATGATCGGATCTTCAAGTTCTATGACTGATTTTTATACATTCGAGGGGTGGCCTAAAATATGCTAATTAATTAGTGCAGATGATATTCTAAGTTACGAAATCAGACACATAAACGCACTTTCTCTGAATAAGCATACCTTTTTACAACGGATTTAGATTTCTGACCCCCAAAATATAGAGGGTAGCCGCAATATGGGAAATATGGTCCCCATAGTTTAGCCAGAAGAGCAATCCAAAGTTAAGTCTCCTTAATGTTAATTTCACTTTTTGCGTATCTTGCCATATCTCGGGAACTTTCTACACTGTTATAAAACTTTTGTACTACTTTGAACTAAACTTTTATACACTATTATAAAAATCGTCTATTCAAAGATAACATAATCCTTGTAAAAAATAAATTTTAGCAAACATTTTTTTATTATTTTATTTAATAAAAGTCGAAAATTTTTTTAATCGTAAGGCATAAATTTTTTTACGTCACCTTCAAATACGTAATTTTACATGGAAAAGTAAAAAATTTGAGGAAACCTGTCGAATAGTTTCTAACAAATCGAATTTTGAAAAGGCGACTTCTTTAAAATTACATTTCTCAGAAACTATTCAGCCGATTTTGTTCAAATTTTGCATTTTGTCAAATAAAATTTTCTACTCTAAAATGATGTATACATTTTTCTACCCTTCAATTAAATTTTTTCGACTATTATTTAAGAAAACAATAAAAAATAATAAATATTTACTAAAATTTATTTTTGTGTATACATATCTTTGGAAAAACGAATTTTATAATTGGGCACAAAAATGTTGCAATTCATTTAAAAGGCTCTCGAGGTATGTGAAAAAGTAAAAATAACTATAAGAGGTTCAAACTTTGGACCGCTCTCCTGAGCAAACGATTGGGACCATATTTCCCAGATTGCGGCTACCCCTACGTTTTGGTTGTCATAAATCCGAATCTGTCGAAAAAAGGCATATTTACTCAGACAGTAAGTTTTTGTGCCAGATTTCGTAACTTAAAATATCGTGTGCTAATCAATCAGCCGTCTATCAATCAGCATATTATGGGTCCCCTTCTCGAACCATTAAGATTGAATCCTAGAGCGAGATGAAGAGACCGATTATTAGAACAAATGTTATTCGTTTCTTTTTATTTTGCACAGTGTACATTCTTATTTGTTCACACGCAATTTTTTTCCGATGAATGTTCCTCTTGTATCTTCCCCTTTTCCCAGTCCTTATTTTAACTCAAAATCCGCAATTAAAATGGTCTTCTATTAAATCTGGTAAGATATTTAATTTGATGGTTGAAGCAAAAAAGTATTTCTCATTTCTGAAATTAATAAAATAAATACTTTGAGTAACTTGTATCAGCTCCTACGTGGTACAATGCACCAGCATCTAAATCATCTTCACTTCGTAAAACCGGAGGGCACAACCCCTGATAATCGAGCCTGAAAGAATATTAAGAGTAAATATTATTATATTACCGTCAAACTTGGATCATAGGAAGTGGAACGGGTTAGAGAAAAAAAACTGAAACAATCATAAATACGAATTCCGTATATTCAACTGGCGTTTTTTGGCGTTGGTTGGACGTTTTTACTAGCTGAATACCCATTCTTCGTACGTTGTGAAGAAAATTAAGCTATCAATAAATCAGAATTGAACAATACTTCGAAATCATCCACAAAATTGAAAGTCATATACTAGCAAAATTAATAAAGCTGAAATAATTCCAATTTTCTTCCACTTTTTTTTTAGCTTGCCGCGGGTTTTACTTTATTAGATTAGACAAAACACATTTTAAGTAGTTTATCCCATCAAAATAAGTTTTAATTGTATTCAGCACTTTTCAGCATGATGCTATTGCTCGAAGCTAACTCACAATACTTGAAATTTGCAACAATGTAAGCGATTTTCTATGGTAATTGATTGTTTCGAAGGCCTGTAAAAAATCTCTTTGCACGGTATATAAAAGCAGTATTGATATCATTTTAATAGGTACCAAATATACTAATTTTGCCTAGATTAGTATATTTGGTAAATACACAAGTGGGCGACCTTTGAGCTAAAATACAAACTAAGGCAAACAACGGTTAAGAGCACAAGAAATATTTATAAATGCAGACAGCTGTTTCGGATGCTCAAAGGGCAACCTTCATCAGTGCAACAGAAAGAAATGAGAGAAAACAGGGTAAATAAATAGAGAAAGGTGACGTCACAAGGGGGGGGGGAGGTTAGAGCAACGGCCAATAGGAGGGAAGGGTGAATGGATGACGACGAATGGGAAGCTATGTGAATGGGAAAAAATAATAATATTAATATTTTTGTGCTCTTAAACGTTGTTTTTAGTTTTCAGTATATTTGATATTGATTAAAATTGCCCCAGTTACCATACTTTTTCAGAACAAGACTTATTTTTTATTTCAATTAGTACCTAATATTAAACATAGTTAAGCTTTATTGTTGTCAATGAAAGCATGTAATTTTTTTACGTTTTACATCAGCAAAACACAACTATTTTCTCATTAATTTTGATTTTTACGGCATAGTTTATAGTTTTATTTTAAATAGTACCAATTTATAAAAAAATAATTAACCACCATTGGATCCAATAATAGCATGAAGATTTCTTAATTTTCTCCTGAACGACTAAGTACCAATTTCCCATTATTTTTGCTTTTTAGTGCATAGTTTATTCATTTCAGTTAGTACCAATTGCCAAAATTAATAAAACACAATAGGAATCAAAAATACTATACCGTGATTTTGCTTTCCTTTCTAAATGAATTAGTACCATTGCACCATCAATTTTGCTTTTTATAACTACTTTATTTTTTACTTCAATTTGTACCTATTACAAAAATTAATTATGCATCGTTTTATTTCATTTTACAACCCTCGTTGAACAGCTGAACCAATTTTATGGGTTTACGATTGCTAATGTTCAACTCCGTAGCCTTGTAATTTTGAACCTAATCCAGAAGACAAGGGAACTCCTGGATCGAGTATTGGGAGAAAGTTTGCCTTCGTGAAGAACTTTTTGATGGAGCTAACCCGCATTTGCGTTACATCGAGAGGAACACCACGAGACACTCCCATGGTTGGCCTGATGGCTAGGGGACTCTAACCCATGATACGTCTACCACTGAAGATATTTCGCGTCAGCACTGTGATCACGTCAGCACTGTGCAAGCCAGATACGGAATTCGTATCAACTGGGAATCGAACCCGGTTCTCCTCATTGGAAGGCGAACGCTTTATCCCCATAGCCATCACGGCTCAATTATGCATCATTCACGTCAATAAGGGTTAAGCGATTTTCTTACCTTTCTCTTAGACGATTTAGTATAATTTCTACATTTTTTTTGCTTTTCATTAAATGCTTTATGTTTTATTTCTAATTCCGTTGATTTTAAATTGCTAGTTTTATAGTAGCACGCTTTAAAAGCATAATTATATTAAAATTAAACACGTGGTGATCCTGTACTTAAATACTAATTTGGTGACATAGTCCACCTATGCAACAGCGTTTACGTTGACGTTTGATAATTGATCATTGACTTTTCGTGACACATCGAATAAGAAATATTTAAATATCTAAGAATGTCATAAAATTCCATTTTGGGCTAATGAGGGCTTTAAGATAGTGAACATCATTGATGCTATCTTTGGGAAAATTTGGAAAAAAAATATTTGGAAAAAAAAACAGGATAGTCTCTAGTTTTTTTCATACTAATGGAGCTAGCTGTAAACGAATCAGAAAGTTTATAAATCTCTCTCCTGAACGATGTAGAAGATTTTTGAACTATTTTTAGGATTGCGGGCTGAAAATTGCCCTTTTCCTTCACTGTCCAAAATTTGAGGACAATAGCATAAATAGTTTCGGAGTTATACGGAAGACAGACACACAGGCAAACTCTGCATTTTATTCTTATAGATTGCAGAAGTGATAGACATGTAAAATTCAGACCACATAGATAAATATTTGCTGCAAAATTTTAAAACAATTTCAATAAATGAATCAGTGCACTAAAGATTAGTCTTACTTCAGCTTAGAACCTAAATCAATTATCTTAAAAGACGTAAAGTATGAAAAATATAGTTTTACTCTTTTAGGTTTGTATTCAACCTGTTCTTATTAGCATGAGACATACTGGGCGCGAGCAGATATTTAGAGTAGAAATAGTTAATCGAAAATTTTGGGAATAGCTACAGAATAAGATAATCATTAAAATATAGGTAATCAAAAAGGTTAAAAGAGATTTTTAAGTTTGAAGAACTTAGAATTATTTTAAGTAAGGAATATTCAATTTTATGTTCTAATCGTTTTTATACAAGGGGATCAGATTTATTAAAGACTCTATGACATAAAACATTAAACGCGTTTTGCCAAAATCAAGGTCATCAAATGCAATGATGTTTTACTGAACCAAAATGCCAAATTTATTTGAAATTTTATTAAATTTAATTTAAAATGATTTATTTAAAATTCTATTAATTTTATTGATTATCTTCATTGTTGTGGATTATCTAAATTAAATTTTAAGTGCTAAAAAAGTCCCTAAATTTCGATCCATTTCACAAAAATGTAGCACAATAAAAACAAAGAGAGAAGAAGAGAGGAAAATTAATAAGTTTTATTAACTGCGCATAAGCTGCAAGTATGTAGAAAATAAGCTAAAATATTGAGAAAATATGGAAAATAATAAAAAATAATGACAAGAGAAGAAAATTATTAAAAATAATTTTTCAAAGGTATTTAAAAAAATATAATTTTTGATATCTAAAAAAAAAGAGAAAGAAATTAAAAATCTGGAAAACAAAACAAAGAAAAAATATAAGTTCTTCATCAGCCCACACGATTATATCCGCAGAAAGGAGTGCTTTCTAATATTGTATTAATGTAGCCAAATCAAAATATATCAATACAATAGTGTGAGGAGCACTAAAAAAATTGAAACGAAATTAGAACACATTAAGTAAAAAATATATACGAACAAACAAACAAATATATCAAGCAAAAAACAGAAAATAAAATGTAAAGAGGTTAGTATGTAGTACAATCTACATAGTGAGGAACAAATAAACGAACTAACCAGTACCAGAATCTTTAAGGAATGATTTAAAATATTTTCGTAATATGAAAAACGCACAGAATATGAAAACAGAAGCATAAATAAAGTGATATCTTACGGCAGCAACAAAATTGCTTTCGAAGTACTAGGCTTCGCTAATAAATAGTTATGCAAAATTATAAATTAAAAGGCAAACAGGCGTATTTTTATGCATTACCTTAATTTCCACCAAGCTTTATTGAGTTCATTTTCATGTGTGGACCCATTAAAAATATTCGATTTCCAAAGGTCTACGATCAATCCATATGGCTGAAATGCTATTTTTTCTAATGCCATGTAAAGTAGGATATTGATTTCAGTTTCTGTAGAACAAATATTTTAGCGTATTAGTACAAAATATTTGTACTAAATTAAAATTTTAATGGTATAATAAATATTTGCATCAGTAACTCTTGTTTCCTACTAAATATTAAATTGTTTATATCAAAAGGAAAAAAACGATTTCCTTGCAGTAAAAGCCTTAAGTTCAGAATTACTAGTTACCATGGTTATTAAATATTATAAATAAATTTTTATTTAGATTATATTCAAATGTTAAACACTGCAATTGTTAAAATAATGTTCTAGTAATATTTCTGGAATTATCTATAAGAAGTTAACAAAGTCATTTTTTTAACAATTATTTGCAGTGCTAATTTACAAATTTCTATGTTTAATATTATATAAAAGCTTTAGGTTGCATTTGCTAGAAATGAAAAAAAATTGTAATAATTAATTACTTAAAGTTTTTAACTTGGAAGCAAACAATATTATAGATTCTATGACATTATTTACTTAAAATTACTCTTTTAAAGTAATTTATATGTATCTTTTTATTTTAGTAAACTAAGTAGAAAGATTTTATTTAACATTAAAGAACCCTTACAAAATAGAAAAAAAAAATTGGAATCAGGAAGAAAAATGCAATTATAGTTTCAATTTTTACTTGAAAGTATACACTTATAATAAAATTATTAAATAATTTTGTTTACATTGAACTCTATTTTGAAAATCATAAATGTTGTTTTTTGCTCTTGGTCATGTTGATCAAATTACCTGGATCGTCTGTAGCTTCTAAGAGACCAATTCGTTCTAAGTAATCAGTGGTTCTTACAGAGAGAGCTATCATGTCACCAACGGCTTCATGAAATGCTAAAATCAAAGGTGAGAAACGATTAAATATTATCTGTCTATCAAAAAATCGTTAGAGACCTCAAGGACACTGTTTTGGGTGTTAAATTTTAAATTAAATTTTATTTTGCTGATCAAAAAATTTTTAACTCAAAAAAATTACGGCAACTGTAGAAAAACGTACAGGAAATACGATGGAATAAAGAACTTAACATTAAGCAGTTAATTTGAGAATTAGTAATTATCAAATTTGGTGCAAGAAATACACGTAAAAGTTATTGTAATTGGTAATTCTTTTCTCGGGAATTTTCTCCCCATTTGATTTGCTTAAAATAATAATAATTTAAAAACTTTGCTTAAACTCACGAGAGACCTTTACTTAATAATCTTGCGCTTAAATTGATGTCGAAAGAATTAGAAGTTACCAGATGTAATATCTTAACATTCATATTAAAATTTTTAAAACTATAAAAACGTAATTCAAGAGTTTAAAAGAGATAAAAGCAGTTTTTAGTTTAGATGGTTTTAATTACATAAGTTTATCTTTATGTAGCGTTGACGAGAAAAGTTAATTTTCTTTTTTTCCTCTTTACTGCTTCACACATTCTGTTTCCTTAAGTTGAAATATTTTTCAGAAGTACACTCAATTGTTTTTCAATTCCAATATACCATTAATTCCATATTATTTATAAGCATTGTTTACATGAAATTATTAAAATATATAAATATATTTTATTACCAAAATGACAATTGCTATTTGAAAAAGGTGACTTTAGAAAAAGAAAAAAACAGAGATAATTGGTAAACAATCACGGGGGTTGGTGTACGAAGTGGAGCTGGAACATCGCAATTATTGAAATTGCAACTTCATTATATATATATATATATATATATATATATATATATATATATATATATATATATATATATATATATATATATATATATATATATATATATATATATATATACATATATATATATATATATATATATATATATATATATATATATATATATATATATATATATATATATATATATATATATATATATATATGGTTGTTAACAGATGAAGATTTCATGAAATTCATAAATTATGTCTCCAGATAGAAAAAAATATTTTTGCTACACTGAAAGCACAGAGCTTATGTATAGCAGAGCTTTAATATTTATAGAGTAAACAAATATTTTTTACATTACATTTTCTAGACGCTACATCATATTTTTCTCTTTATAAAGCATGATTTACATAAAAAATCATCAAGACATTACATCATTTTTCTTTAAATCAAGTAAATAACTCGTTTTAAGATGGCATTACAAAACAAAAACAAAACGTGAAAACATTTATTAAGGTTGTTTCCACGTGGTTCGAAAATATCATCATTTATTTCAACAACTAAATTTCCGATACTCACACAAGAATTGGATTCCGTTAAATAAGTAGTTATGTATAATTTGAATCGAAATTTAACCTTAAATAACAACACTTAAAAACAGAGATAAGGAAACCTATCTCTAATATGTATTCTTTTAATCCTCTTTTCGTTTTTTTTTGTGTCAATTTGTTACATCTAACTTCTAACAAAAAGTTTAAACTAAAGATACGCTTTTAATGTAAAATTTAATGCTTTAGACAATTCTAATTGTAGTTGACACGGATCTATTGTTATGCTATGTCTTTTGAATGATTGATGTGAAAATATGAGTTTTTTTTATTGTTAAACCGTCAAAATCACCGTATTTACTAGAGAAAATAGTATGTTATTGCAACTTAAATTTTGTTAGCAATAATTTTAACAGAAGAAAGTTTTCCTCAAAGCTAGTGGCATTTGTACAAAGCTCATGCCATGAATAAAACACGAATTAGGTTCAATTACGTACGTGTATAGTTTTTTTTTTGAGTTTGAAGTTGTGTCACATACTATTTATTAATAGTTACTTTTTGATTTTGACGTAGCGGCACATACTATTTATTAATAGTTACTTACAGCCATAGTAAATATAAATTTTATCTGATTCAACTACATACTGAAAGTAATACATGACATACATTATACATAAAAAACTACTTTCTTGATTATACCTATTGTGATATTTTGTATGAAAGGGGTATCTATGCAACAGCATATGAAAGATATAGCACACTGTACAGAAGAAATCTTTCGCGATGATTAAACGAAAGTTCATTCTGAAATAATGCAATGTTTTAACAGTTCATTTCCGTTTCTTTGATTTTACTTGCGTACTAAGTAGCATAAAATGGTGGACATTACTGCAGTACCATTATTGGAATGAAAGACTTTGCGCAAAATAATGATAAAAATTTTTTTCAAGTAGTTTTAAAGAACGTTTTGATAGTTAAATAGCACAGTTTCCATTTTAACACTTAGGTTTCTGAGTATTGTGCTGCTATCCAGTAGAAGATTGAAAAAAATCGTAAAGTAATCTGGTAACAATACTACGCAAGAGTATACTGCTTCAATTCCATTAAATGTATATAAACTGTAAAATAAGCAATCTGTGCTAGTTCTTGAGCTACTGTAGGTTGATTTTTGATGTTATTTTGGAGAAGATATTGCATTGACCTAATTCTGAGTTTACAGCAGACCCAATAGTGAGTTTAATAATATCAAAGTTAAAATTTAACTCCGCAGCCTTGTAATTTCGAACAAAACCAGGAAGACAAGGGAACTCCTGGAATCAGGTATCGGTTTAGCATTTCTGGAGAATACTAAGCCAATTCTTGATAGAAATATTCCGTATTTGCGTTACACGAAGAGGAAAAATACTAAAACTTCCAGCGGTTACGACAAGACAAGAGGACTCTAACCATGGTCAACTTACCACTGAGCCTATTTTACGTTAGCACTGGGGTTGATGCGAGCCAAGTGTAAAATTCATATCGACCAGCCATCTCTGAGATTTGAACCTGGGTTAAATCAATGGGTAACAGAACGTTTTATCTCAATTTTAATTAATTTTATTTTGTAATATATAGATTCGTTGAACAAGTCGACCCAGTTTAGAGATTACGACTACCAATATTATATAATTTCCATAGCCAATATTCATAGCCTTATAATTTCGTGCTCAATTCAGAAGAAAAGGGAACTCCCGTATGAAGTATTGGAAGAAATATACCTTCGTGGAGGGCTATTTGATGAAACTAACCCGCATTTGTGTTACATGTTGAAGAAAACCAGGAAAACGTCCTACGGTTAACCTGACGGATCCATCTTTCACTGAGTATATTTTACGTTAGCACTGTGGTCGAGAATTCGTAACGAGCAGCCATCGCTGGGATTCGAACCTGGGTCACCTTATTGGGAGGGGAGTGCTCTATTCCTTGAGCCATCACCACTCAATTTTGATTGATAAAAAATAACAGTTTCCATGTTAATATTTATGTTTCTATTCATAGTTCTTAATATAGACAAATTATAAACTAACTAATACTCGAAAACTGCCGATAGTAACTCGTCAGTTCTCGAGTTACCATCGGCAGATTTTTTATTTCATTTCTTAGAGAAGAGATTGAGTTGCAGTTAAATTTAGCTAACTGTAAAATATTATATATTTTTTAAATAATACTTCCTTAAGGAAGTATTATTAAAAATACTTTCCTGTTACTGAATGAATTATACCTGAATGAGCTCCATGTCTGTCATAAAGAGGAAGATCTTGTACATGCAAGTAGTATTCTATGTGTCCCATTTCATGATGCACAGTGGCTAAGTTATTCATATCAACTGTAGTGCACATCTTAATTCTGCAAGAAACAATAAACTACTCATGTTGTTGAATACTGTCAATTGCTTACAATTATACTCTACACGAAAAATTACATTGATTTAAATTTTTGACTTAAACAAATTAAATCGAAATGTTTATTTCTAAATTAAAGTACTTTGCTTTCTGATCGCATCTCTCATTCTCCCCCTTTTCTACAATCAGATTTTATCTCTTTACGATGAACGACTTGTTATAACAAAACTAAGAAGTGTTTAGTTGTAATATCTCAAAATTTATATCGTATGAATAGAGATTTTGTTTAACGAATTTAGTTTCCGATTCTATCGAAATAAAATTTAATCTAATTAATCTACTAGGTTGCTATTTTTTTAAACTTCCAATTTAATATTTGGTTACTGTAAGAACTCATTAAATGTTTTTGTCCCAAGAGATTATAAAGTACTGGGGCTAAAAGTTAATACCTAATTCATTCATTATAAATAAACTAAACTGAACTCAGCGGCGCGACAGTCCACTGTGCCCATCTCAGTTTTCTTGACCTTGGGCTCTGGGGTGCAGGAGCAAATGTTCCGGTCAGGTGGTCAGTCGAACGTGGAATCCCCAGTATTTAGTTCTCAAGCATGCTTTTTTTCATTTTAAATTATAAATTCATTATAAATATTCATTATTTTAATAACGTATGTTAACTGTACTCAGTTTTTCGCCAAATTGATAAAAGTAAATACATGACGCTTTTAGTTTTGTTTCCTTAGTTTGGAATAATGAACAAAATCAAATATTTAGTAGAAAAATATGATAAATGTGATAAGTAAATTCCATTAAATTGGATTTAAGGTATCCGACTACCTTCGGGACAAAATTTTTGAAAAATAAATATTTTTCACAACATTATTGCAATTTATATTGTATATTAATTTAAATAAACATATTTAATAGAGAAAATTTTAATATACAGGAAATGTTTTGTTTAAAGAGTATTTTTTAGATAATTTTAATGAAAATAACTCATTAACGGAAAACACTCTACACAAAAAACTATTGTACATGCAGCTATCAAACTTTTTGAGCCGTTTCGTATAACCCTCTGAAGTGTTATGAACCTCAACTTAAATGATAGCATGAAATTAAAATAATTTATGGAGTGTTAAGCATATTTTTCCATTTTTTTTCACATTTTCTTCACATTATCTACTGCAAAATATCTCATAAAACAAAAAATAATACAGTTATCTGAATTCTGGAGGTCTGTGACATAACCACCAATACAAGAAACAATCTCTGAAAGTTTGAAGACAAATTTATTATAATTAGTTGAGTTATCTTGTTTTCCGTAGACAAAAAACAGCAAAATTGTCAATTTGAGAAAAACACAATTAAAGTTTATAATTACATTTTTTCTAAAAACTATGAATGTTTGTCAGTAGGAAGTTATTATATTTTATAGGGGGCACATACCTTCACACATTTTCTTAGTTTTATTTAACGTAGCGATATTTTAACGTATTATTTAGCGATATTTTAAAGTATTTAGTGAATAACATCAAAAGTCTACTACTTATAAAGCATTTAACGCAGGAACAATTTTTTATTAAACAACCATCTTACTGTATTTTCACACTTTAATATATATGTCTAAATATAGTTTTTATTAATAATTAGAAGTAAAAAATATTTTTTATAATATTTATAATAGCTCAAATCTAGAATTTTCTTCTAAATGCAATTTGTTATCATAGCAAACCGGACAACATAATGAAGCTAATATCACCATTAGGATCTCAATATCCATTATTCGATTGCCACACAGATTGTTTTTATCCAAAGGCATCAGTTCTTTATTGACATCCATAGAAATCGATAATTTTGAAGAGCTTGAAGTAATAAATTCATCTGCTTTACACAATTTTGAATAAATGGTATAATCAACTTTACTCAAATCATCGCTTTTGGTGGCATGTTGATTACCGTAATATTTACGTTTCCTAGATCGAGAAGTACGTCCTTTACCCATTTCAATAAATTCATCAAAATAAATAACAAATTTTTTTGAAAGAAATCAATAAATTTCTTCAAAACAAATCAAAATCAAGATATAGAAAGTGCGCTTCAAATGTAAGCAAAATATCAGAAAATATGCTAACTTTTCATGTTACCCACAAACAGTAACCACGAAACGTAAAATCTAATTAAAATATAATTCAGCTTATTAGCTGTGAGTTTAAGAGCTTTTAAAAATTAAATATCTAAGAAAAATAAAGACACAAATAGAAATGGATCCGAAACTATTACCTACTACCGGCTTCATTTTTGTAATTTCCGGTAAGTTGGACAGCTGTCATCTGTTACTAAAATTTGTATAACTAAAGTTCTGCTTGACGTGCATTCAAAAACAAAACAGTTTTTAAAACTAGAAAAATTGGGCATTATTATAAAGCAATAAAATAAAAAAGTGATTTTTTGTGAAAATCCTCATTTTTAAGGTAGTCGGATACCTTAAGGAATATTTTACAGACAAACGATGCATTTATAACTTTCTTTAATTTTATACTGGGGGCAACAAAAGATAGCCCGATTTTTAATGGGAAAACTATACCACACCAAGTGATTTCTTTTTACAATGAGAATGTTTGGAATGGTCATATTTTAATGCATATAAATTACATAAATCCAATACATTAACCCATTGCATTATCTTTAAAAAAATTTTTAAGTCGAAAATATTAAACATTTTGAAAGGTCACGATCAAAAAAGTTTTGAAAAAAAAAAAAAGTATTTGTTATGTATTACGAAAGCTTAGAGCTAAACATAAGCACATTAAAATACCCATTGTGCAAAAATTAAGACTTGGACAGTTCAAATGAATGATGGAATTTTAGATAATTTTCAAAATGGTAGTTCGCAAAAAAGGCAAAGCATATTCCTTTCTTCTTCAGATACACTAAAGAGGAAAGCATTAACATCAAGTTAAATTACTCAAACTCACTAAAATTCCACTTAGTATCATTACCCAATCTACTTTTTAATTGGTCTTTACCAAACTCAAATAGAATTTCATATATTATTATGAATTTAGTCCTTTTATAATGAAATAAGAGCTCGATATAAATTATCTTTGATGATTTAGATTTGTAATATTTAAATTCGAAGCTTCTTCAAATGAACATATAGGAACAACAGACATATGATGTAATTTAGAATCGACAGTTAAAATATAGCTTCAAAGTTGAAACAAAGAATGAAAGAAGGAAACTCAAAGATGCAGAAGAAAATTGCAAATAAATTACAACAAGGAAGAGTAAGATGTCAATCATCAGAGTAGAGGTAACAAGATCAAAACAGATAATCAAATAAAAGAATGGATGTTTTGGAAGAGAGAATCTCTGATGCTGTTAGATGTAGAAATTGAAAAGAAAATAGATTTCTAAATAGTTGGAAAGAATAAGATACTGGAAAAGTAATTATTTATGAAATGTTTCAACACCTGAAAGGATTTTCAGAAATCAAGGTTAGCGTCTGAGGACTGGTAACTATAGTTGAATTTTTTTCTCCGGTTCCCAGCAGATCACCGAAGTTAAGCATCACTGGCTACGGTCAGTGTGCGGGTGGGTGACCACTTGGATCAGTCTGCGTAGGGACCGAGGGTGTGCGGTATTGGTCCTCGTTAAACTGTGCTACCGTAAAGTGCTCGACTTCACGCGCAGGTCGTCGGGCTACCGAAGCGGGGGTGCCATCCCCTCCGCAGAGGATCAAAATTGTGATGGCATGTCTTCGGATCATCCTCAGGGATGTTTCCCAGACCGTCGCTAATAGCCCATTGTGCAGCTCTAGTGCGACGTAAATTAACAACAACAACAATTTTCTCCTGTCCAATTAAATTTTTCTCTGCTTCCTTATTGTAACTTGTCAGTAATTTTCTCCCAAACCCAAATTGTAGTACCTGTATATTAGAGTATGTGCCATTATTTGTTATTAAGAAATCGTTCTTATATATCTTATAAAGAAACTTTCTTTTTATGACAATAGCATTTTATAAAATAATCAGAGTTTTAAACATGATAACTTATTAATCATAATTTAAATTTAATCATATATTTGTAAAATTCTATTTCAAACACGGAAAACTATTGTCTTCAATAAAAAAAAACATGGATTCCATCTCACCTAACATCGTTTCTTTCATAGAAATACCAAGCAGAGGGGTGGCACACCATTTCTCTGTCGAGGGGCTTTTCGATAATGGATCTATTCCAGAATTCTGTTGGCATTGGCATCAAGCCTATGGATGTAAAGAAGTTTTCGGCCATCTTGAACATATCCAGAGGAGTTATATTCTAAAAAATATGAAGGAATAAAATAAATTAGTTTCCCGTTGTTCTTTGTACTTTATTGTTTATGTGTAATTCAGCTCCTTTTAAAACGCATCAAATACTTCGCCAACAGTGTTTCATATAATTGAAAAATTTTTCTTAATAAAAAACAAAAACTCACACTGCCACAATATCTATCAGGAATAAAATAAATGAACTACTTTAAAGCATTTATTAATGTAGATTGCAGAGTTTAGTAGGAAAACATGTTTAGTGGCATTTTAGTGAATTTCCTAAAACCAGTCCAAACTATAATCTTGCTTTGCAACGCCAACTCGCAATGGGAGACCTATAACACCTTCTCTAACCTAAAAATATAACTATTTTTTAAATGTACCGTTAGGACTTTAAGAATACCCCTTAACGAGGCAGGAAAAAGCAGCATAAATAAGAAGACTACTGAACATCGCATGCGGGATTTTTTTCTTTTCGAATTTGCAATTCTGGTGATCTTGTTTTCTTCATATTGACTCTATTCTCGACCGTATTTCATGTTCTCAACGGTAGGGGGCAGTATTTGCAGAGGCTGTTTCATCTTCCGGAAGGAGATTCGCTTGTATTAATTTCTACTTTTGTTGTTGTTTTGTTTACATCATAATTCAACTCATATATTACAAAATTATTCATTTTCGATGGCAAAAAATTCATTTTTATGTGACGGCAGTTGTTCTGCTTTTGGGTGCGCTATGCATCGAAGCACTAATATGTTATTTGAAATTAAAATACTTCCTTAAAGAACCCTCACTGCGAATTTAATGGATTAATGGAATAATACTATTTGAATTAAAATACTTCAATTCCTTAAAGAACCCTCACTGCGAATTTAATGGATTAATGGTATAATACTATTTGAAATTAAAATACTTCAATTCCTTAAAGAACCCTCACTGCAAATTTAATGGATTAATGGAATAATACTAGGGAAAAAAATAATCACATTCTACTATGGCGTCAGAGATTAGCTAGACTTCTTATAGGATTTGCTTGTTTGTATTTTTAGAATAGATGGTGAATAACTATTCTTTTTCTAGCTTCTATAAATCTTGCTCTTGAAGCTCTAAAATGTCCCTTAACAAACTGTGACATCTAGATTTTGAAATATATACCAACACTTAGCACCGTTTGACATAAATTTTGCTTAAATTAGAAAAATGACTTAAATTTGTATTAGGTGATTATCATAATTTAGTAGTTAACCAAATAATACGATCCATATTTAATATGTTTTAGTTGTAACTGATGAAAAAAAACATCAACATAATATTACTTATGTATGAGTATGGATGGTAAATTTTTTAAGAAATTTAAGATGCGTTTATTTTTATCTCGGTATGGTTCAGAAATTCCTATGTAGTTACGCATATAAATATATGCCTTTATATGATTATATGCTGTAATTATATGTTTTATTTATTATATAAGAATCAAGAAAATAAAAATTGGTTATAAATCTTAAATTAAATCCTGAATAAACAATATTAATTCATTTTCAAACAAAATAAATAATTTCATACAAAAAATTTCTGCAGAATTATTTCCCCATGCTATCATGCTGTTACTTTATTTCTGACTTTTTTTCATAAACTTACATTATGATGAGCTATTGTTTTTAAACGAGGTGTTATGTCAAAGAAAATCCATAGTTCCAACTATAAAATCAATTTTTTGAAAAATAAGGTTTTGTTTGCAAATTTAAACAATATATTCCTTTAAAATACAATAGAAGAAACTAATCAAGTGAAACTACTTAATTTTAGAAAATATAGATAAATATCGTGAAAAATTACAATGTTATGAACTTACAATTTTCTTCTTATTTGTTCTACACTGGTCGACAAAAATTAAGAGATGAAAGACATTTTCCCAAATATCTCAAAAAATACTGAATGTAAATAAATGAAATTTGGTTTGGATATAGCTTATTCCATGATAATAAGGTATGCAGAACAAAAATGAAAGTGACATTCACTGGCAAGACCTATTGCCAATAAATCCAATGTAGTCTGAACTTAAGGATTAAAGATGACAATAAAAGTGATGCTTGTACAGTGTGTGTAGCCTCTAGTATGGTGTATGGTCCCCCCTGACAGACAGACAGCATGCACAACGAGTAATGCATGCTGTTAATAAGGGAGTTAAGGAGGACTTGTGGAAGACCCACCCATTCTTCCACCAGAGCAATTTTTAACCCCAAAATGGTTCTGGGGGGAGGTTGGCGCATCGCAATAGCTCTCCCTAGAGCATCCTGAGCATATTCAATAGGATTCATTTCAGGGGATTTAACTGATCAATCCATTTCCTGAATATCCTCGCTTTCCAGATACTCATCAACCATGAGAGCCCTATGTGATCGCGCATTGTCGTCCATAAAAATGAACTCAGGGCCAACAGCGCCCCTGAAAAGATGCCCGTAGGGCTCTAGGACCTCCTGCCTGTACCTCTGGGCATTCACGGAACCATTGTCAAACACATGGAGCGGTGTGCGGGTATCTTGCATGATTCCTTCCCAAACCATGAGTCCTCCACCAGCATAATGGTCCCTTTCGATAATGTTGCTGGGATGGTATCGGATTCCAGGTTCCCTTCATATCAATAACCGTCCAGAAATAGCGTCATAGAAGAATATAGCGTCATAGAAATGTGCAAAAATGCTTTCCATCACTTTATTTTATCCACCAGTGTATTTAAAATATCTAATTTGTTCTGTAAGGTATTACCATAGCGTTTTGATTTCGAGGAAGTTTAATGTATCTTTTAAATTTGAAACAATAATAAATATTTTCGATCATATTTGAATTGTATTTCATTAAAAAGTATAAACTCTTACAAGTGATACAAGTAGTTGCAGAGAAAAAGAAACAAGGTGAGTCGGGGTAAGGGAGGAAAATAAACACACATACTCACACACAGAGTTCCGTTGTGATATCTTTGTGTCAAAAGAGTAATAAGAAAGTGCGCTATACATGCGTAATATGATTGCTAAAATCGATGAAAAATGCAAGAAAAAGCAATAAATCGGTCTAGGGGACAAAAAGTAATCTAAACACTTTTTAATTTTATCAAATCGTAATGAAATTACGTAAGGTATAGACTGCTGTCTACTTGAAGTTTAAGATTGAGACTGGGCAAAAAAGTCAGTTGGAGATCAAAGTCTGTTTTAACATTCTTGTTGACAATTGTTTGTTTTCGATCACTATATCAGTGAAATACCGTTCGGTAGAAGAGTCGTAAAATCGTTCGTGGTAAAATGAGCAATATCTTTCAGTTCGAAAGAAGTATCTATATTTTAGAGACACACTGTGCAACGTCCTATTCGCGATAAAGAGATGGAGAATAAAGACTTCGGGTACTACTAGGAAGCCTTAGGTGATTTCGAGAAAAACATCAAATGCAGTTTAATCAGTATGTATAACATTAAACACTGAATATGACATTCCAAATTCAGCTTTCAATATACAATATACACAAGTTCAACGGCGACTTAAAAATAGTTGGTTATAACGGTGTTAATTTGTGTCTTTGTCTCGATCTTTATTTGATTTATTTATTTGAAGCAACAAAAGAACTGAGCTGGTGTATGCACATTTTGATCTCTTAACAATTATTCGAGGGCAAAAACTCGAGTACAAATACTTGTCAACAGATTTACCATCGAGAGGGGAGTGCTTATCCTAATAAGTCCATAGAAGAAAAATGTCGATGGAATTATAAACCTGTAGCACATGGTTCCACACTAAAAACTTTCTAATAAAATTATGGTAAAAAGTACTTTGCGCTGCCTTTTATAGTCAAATTCAATTTTACCAAACAAAATGTATAAAATAACGTAATGTTTACAGTAATATTTACTTGATCATTGTACATTATTATTAATATGCGTATATTATAATCAATATTACTGCAAAAATTACGGTATGAATTTTAAGATACAAACGTATTGTATGGTAAGATAGATAAGCTGTATTCAGACTGCCAGTACTTTTTATTCGGAATTTTTTCAGTACATGAATCATGTTCAAGTACTTATTAGTTATATGGGTTATATAAGTGGTTACATGGATACCCATTTTCGTCACCCATAATCTTTTTAATAACACATATTTTTCAATTACCTTTTCGCGCATTGCCTTCGTCACGTCTACTGATTTCTTATTCGGATAAGGTATAGCAAGGTCAAAAATATTTTCCCAAGAATAACCCCACAAGTTCCCTAAAATTAGAAAAGAACTCATTAATATGTTGCAAGTTCATAAATTTTAAGTAATTTATTTATTTCGATGATTAATATGCTTCTTAATAATGCCTTTTACCAGGAAACAAAGATACTCGTACTATCTGAAATATTAACAAAAATATTGAAAAAAGATAAATTTAAAAAATACAATTATTTTTATTCAAGCATTAAACAGATAATAGGAAAATTAATCAAAAAGTTTACAAAAGTCTTACCCAATAAATGGGCTGGTATAGGACCATTAGGCTTTATGTAAGATTCTGAGTATTTTTCAATTAGCTTTCGTCTCACATAAGCATGTAGTTCTCTGTATAATGGCTTGAGAGTTTCCAACATCAAAAAGGTCTATTGGTAAACAGAAGTGATTTTTCTAAGTAATCATTTTTTAAAATAACATTTATGTTGTTATAACGTTATATTGTTGAAACAAATTTGATGAGTTCACATCCTTAATTTAATATTTTCACTTACCAAACGGTAGGATATATTAAAAATTTTTTTTTTGCCTGCATCTCATTGTGCATGAAGCTGATCCTTAAGTTCTAAATCATTTAACAGATCTCTTTAACTGTAATTTATAACAGTATATTAATGTTATTTGCTCAAAAATAATAATTGTTAGACCACCTTTCTAAATAACTTTATCTTAAAATGTAAGGCAGATTTACATTATAATACTAATAAAAAAACAGCAATTCTCTTAGTTTTAAACTCTTGAATTAAAAGCGTAATAATAGCAGTACAGGAAAATAACTTTAAGTTAGGGATTCAAAAATATTTATAGAAAAGCATGACTTTTATTAATTTTATGCTGACTACAACCAAAACAATAAGGAGACGAATGAGGAAAAACTGGATCACACCACGTGATTTTCTGGCCAATAAAAATGCACCGACAACAATGGAAAACTGCGACACCATCTATTATATATAATTCTAACACCAAAGCATTCTGCCTTTTAATGATGTGTTTCTGATCTAATATATATAATTTTCTTACGTAGCTCCCAAATTTCGGCTGAAGTACTTTGTACAACTAAATAACATACCTGCCAACTTTTACGCATTTGGCGTAAAATTTTATTTTTATATTTAAAGTGGTAGTAAACATATACTACTTTTTTCTTTAATAAACTTACTTTTTTAAATGATTTTGATCACCACTATTCTTAAAAAAATTAAGCATATACATTAATATGCGTTGTAATCCACGGTGGTCCGCTAAAGCGTTTTAAAATATAACAAAGTTTTTTGCTTACAATTGAAATTTTAATTCTATTCCACTACCACTGAGAAAAAACATAATGGAACGGATCAAAAGTTGGCAGGTATGAAATAAGATTCTTTTCACAACACTTAAATATTTACTTTATTTTCCTCATATATCAGTCGGCAAAGAATTCTGTTAGGTTAAAAAACATTTCGCTAAAAAAATAACGAATTCTAAAAGAAATAAAAATAAACAACTTAAAAAATAAAAATGCTGTTGCCAGCCATAGAATTTTTTGAAAGTTAACTTAGCAATATAAATCAAAATGACATAGAAGCTCAACTAGATCAAAATGATGATACCTGAGCTCTTGACGTAACAAATCCTTCAATTCTATAAGTGTTGTATCGCCAAATGCCCAAATTAACAATTGTGTTTTTAAAGAAATTCTATAAAAAGTTTTAAATAAGCAACCTACTTCAACTGATTCTTGAAGAACTTGGCTCATTGATCAAAAATATTGTTTTTATTTTACAATACTAACTTTACTTCTACTTTCATTACTGCTATGACCCTCTTTCATTACATTTTACAACTTCATGCTAAATTTGAGGACTTTAAGTTGTTTTGTGGTTCAATACTGACATTTAGAAATGTGTACTGAAAAAAGTAATTAGAGGTTAAGAGTTGGTTAAGGCGGGAAAGACTTTGAAACAAAACTTACAACAGTTACTTTTCTCAACAACTGAAATTTAGAATAGTGTGATTAAGAAAAATATGTGAACTGTTTGCAATTTCAAATTAATATTGAAATGTACAGGTTTAGAATTTTCTACAGTGAAAAGTTTTCGGAACTTCAGTATTCAAAAAAGTATACTAAAGCTAGACGTTAAGAACGTATCCAATGAGCGAGCAAAGCGAGCATTGGATTGCGAAGCAATCCGAAATGAATTGCGAAAACAGTTTCGGGGGTTGGCGAGCGCCAGCGAGCAGGGGGCAAAGCCTCCTAGTCATTAGAATTTTAAAAAAGAATAACTCACACTACATTATCTATCAGGGAAAAAATAAATGAAATGTTTTGAAACGCTTGTTAATGGAGATTATAGAGTTTAGTGGGAAAATTTGTTTAATGGCATTTTAGTGAATTTCCTAAAACTAGCTTTAAATTGTATAGAAATATAAAGTAGATATTCACATTTAATGGTAAAAAATTTAAATTTAAGTAGGTATTTACGTAGTAGGTATTATTTTTTATATTTTAAACCGCCTTAAATAACGACTAGGTTAAACTAAAAGATGTTCTATAATTAATTACATGCATAATATAAATAACAACATACATTTGTATAGTTAATAACATAAGTATAATTCAAACACGTCAAGTTGGTGATAGGCGGGAAAGCTTAGCGTAAGAGTTTGATTTCGATATCTATGTCAGAGAAATGCCATTCGGGAGGAGACAAGCTTTATTCGTGGTGAAATCAGCGATTCCACACAATTCCAGAGAAGTATCTATAATTCAAGGACACATTCAGCAATGTCCTACTCGCAAGAAAGAGATGAAGAATACAGGCTTCGGGTGCCATTAGGAACCTCTGGTGATTTCGAGAAAAATCTCAAATGCAGTTTAATCAGTGCATGAAAAATTGAACGCAGAATATGATCCTTCAAATTTAGCTTTTAATATACAATGGAATCCGCAAGTTAAGCGAAGACTAAAATAGCTTGTTACAACTGTGTTAACTTGTGTCTTTGTCATGATCTTAGAATTGTATTTATTTTGCTTATTTATTTTAAGCAATAAAAGAACTGAGTTGGTGTATGCTTATTTTGATCTCTTAACAAATATTCGAGGACTGTGTTAACTTGTGTCTTTGTCATGATTTTAGAATTGTATTTATTTTGCTTATTCATTTTAAGCAATAAAAGAACTGAGTTGGTGTATGCTTATTTTGATCTCTTAACAAATATTCGAGGACAAAAACTCGAGTACAAAGACTTGTCAATAGATTTAATGACGAAGCAGGAGTGCTTATCCTAATAAGTCCGTAGAAGAAAAATGCAGATTTAATGTTAAATCTGTAGCACACGGTTCCACATTAAAAAATCGCTATTGAAATTACGGTAAAAAGTAATGTGCCTCTTTTACAGTCAAATTCAATTTCATCGTAAAATTTTACCGAACAAAAAGTATTAAATACCGCAATGTTTACAGTAGTATTTACTTGATCCTTGTATATTATTATAAATATGTGTATATTATACGGTAAAAATTGCGAAATAAAACTTTAAGGTAAAAACGAATTATATGGTAAAATA
This sequence comes from Parasteatoda tepidariorum, assembly GCF_982258835.1. Taxonomy (NCBI): domain Eukaryota; kingdom Metazoa; phylum Arthropoda; class Arachnida; order Araneae; family Theridiidae; genus Parasteatoda; species Parasteatoda tepidariorum. Next base: position 46,219,669 of record NC_141761.1, on the reverse strand, counting down.
GATTAAATGAATGCTGCCTTCAGGCTGCCAGTACTTTTTATCCGGAATTTTTTCAGCTCAAAAATCATGTGGTACATCCCAGTGTTACAAATACTGAGCTTATTAGTTATATGGGTAATGTGAGTAGTTATATGGATACCCATTTTCTTCACACATCATTTACTTTAGTAACACATTTTTTTCAATTACCTTTTCCCGCATTGCCTTTGTCACGTCTACTGATTTCTTATTCGGATAAGGTATAACAAGGTCAAAAATATTTCCCCAAGAATAAGCCCACAAGTTCCCTAAAATCAGAAAAGAACTCATTAATATGTTGCAAGTTCATTAATTTCAAGTAAATTATTTATTTCTATGATTAATATAAAAATAATGCCTTTTACCAGAAAACAAAGATATTATCTGAAACATAAACAAAAATATTAGGAAAAGATGAATTTAAAAAATACAATTATTTTTATTCAAGCATCAAACAGATAATAGGAAAATTAATCAAAAAGTTTACAAAATCTTACCTAATAAATGGGCTGGTATAGGACCATTAGGTTTTATGTAAGATTCTGAGTATTTTCCAATTAACTTTCGTCTCACATAAGCATGCAGTTCTCTGTATAATGGCTTGAGAGTTTCCCACATCAAAAAGTATTCTTCATCTACTGCAAATTGCGTATTTGAGTAACCTGATAAAATATTTAGTATGATTAAAATGCTAGCAGTGCTTGTAAAGCTTACGATGCATAGTGTTCAATAATTTTATATATATTTAAGAGTTTAAGTTATATATGAAAGGAGAGAAGGTTAGCACTCCCCTTGACAAGGACGGAATGGCTTCTGGGCCTATAACACATATACGGTTATGGCACACCCGCTTACTTTGCGGGAATCTCAACCACAATTTTTTAAAAAAAGACGAGGACTCTCTCTATCTCTTCCTGGTGACAGGCAGACCAACACTTGCTTATCCCGACTGGCCTGTGGACACCTGAAAGGTCTCACATTTTCTGCCAATTCAAAGATCTTTCCTCTTTGCCCTAATCGCCAACAAAACCAGGCATCACCTGAGCACATCTTGAACTGTTTAGGGCTGGACTGGAACGACATTCATTCCTCTCCCCTTTTAGTTTCGGACTTCCTAAAAGTCAGACCCGGTTCCCAGCAGATCACCGAAGTCAAGCATCACTGACTGCGGTCAGTGTGCGGGTGGGTGACTACTTGGATCAGTCTGCGTAGGGACCGAGGATGTGCGGTATTAGTCCTCGTTAAACTGTTCTACCCTAAAGTGCTCGACTTCGCGTGCAGGTCGTCGGGCTACCGACGCGGGGGTGCCATCCTCTCTGAAGAGGATCAAAATTGTGATGGCATGTCTTCGGATCATCCTCCGGGATGTTTCCCAGACCGTCGCTAATAGCCCATTGTGCAGCTCTAGTGCGACGTAAATGAACAAATCAATCAATCAAAATCCTAAAAGTCAACGGATTTATTTTTAATTAGCAACAGCAACAAAAGCCCACTCACCACAAAGGGAGGGACAACAAAATAAACAGACACAAAACAAAAACAATCGTGGCAAGAAAAGTCTATGAACAAAATAAGTCTCTTGCGCGCCAGTAACGGTCACAAAGAGATGTCCCCCAGTGCCTGGCAAAGACGAAGTTGGTCTGCATCCATCTCCGCTTAAAGGTAACAGAGAGTACAGAAAGGGGCTTGAGCAACATGAATTCGATGGAGATGTTTGAGGAAGCAGCCGTGTCCGGTAGTCAGTCGAAACTCAGCAACTGCCCTACGTCTTGGCCACATAGGAAGATCTTTGAGATTATTCCACCAGATCGTATCAGAATTTTTCTCTGTGTATTGGTTTAAAGTTAGATTCATCATCTTTTTCTTGATTAGGTGCTTGGCACTGGTGAGAGGGATAGCTTTCTTTGATGTCTGTAGGATAGAAGCTCCCTGCTTAGCAAGATGGTCTACTAACTCATTGCCAGCTACATCGCAGTGTCCCGGGATCCACTGCAAAACAATATTTTTAGAAAGCCCGAACAGACCCTGTAGGAGTTTTTTACATTCAAGTATGTTAACGGAGGCAGGAGTAGTGTTTGAATTCACAGCAAAAATTGTCGCTTTTGAGTCACAAAAGGTAACAGCCTTTACAAAGCTGTTCAGATGACAGTGCAGCTGCGGCAGAGCTACACGAGTAGCAGTAACCTCAAAATCAAAGGCAGTTGTGCAATTTCCATTTGAAAAATAAAAGGAGAAGAGATGGCTATAAACTCCTCCTCTTGCGTTGTCAGTGTCCTTCAAAAGGCTACCATCGGTATAGATATGTACCCAATCGGGTTCAGGATATAAGGTGCTTATTGTTTCCAGAGCAGGAATTTATAAAATCGAGGTGTCTTGCTCTTTTTTGGAAACCGCTTGGGTGAGATCAGTGCGGATCTGGAAGCCTTTATCAATAGTTGGATCCAAAGGAAGGCATAGGGGCTTGGTATCGAAGTTAATATCAAGCAGTGCTTTTAGTTCCAGAACACCCTGCACAGAGCCACGTTGGGTCTTTAGACACCTTCTTGTGTCCAAGGAGAGTTCACTCAAAAGAAATAGGCAACCAGGTAATCGTGTCAATTTTTCCCATAGAAGGGCATTCTCTTGAAAAATATTCTTTAAAGGTTTTTTTCTATTATCTCGAGCATTGCGTCAATCGGCATTGTTTTTACGGCCCCTGTAATGATCCGCAGTGCCTGATTTTGGGTCTTATCAAGAAAATCAATAACAGAGTTATGTGCTGTAATCAAAGGGTCTCAGTACTAGGTCATGACAGGCAAAATAAAAGGTTTATAAGGTAAATTTAAGGTACGGTTAGAACAGCCCCATCTAGATGTTTTCAGTATGGGCTCGCCAGGATAGTTTCCGATCAAAGGTGACACCTAAGTAACTACAAACTAAGACCTTGTCAACATTCGGAATGGCATGGCCTTGATACGACAGATCAATCTGTAAGGGTTGGTATGTCAGTGAGAAAGTGACTGAGACGGATTTGTCCAGGTTAACCCTCATATTATTTTCATCACACCAAAGCTCTAAGGCTAAATTCAAGCCGTGACTAATCTTTTGTGCAGCTTGATTTTTGGGGGAATCCCCCAAAAAACAAACTGCACAAAAGATTAGTCCAGACCACAAGGTCGTCACAGTAGAGCAGACATCTAATCCCAGGAGTCATTTTGAGTTGGTGAACAAGATCATTAATGTAGATATTGAAGAGGGTGCAACTGGGTACTGAGCCCTGAGGTAATCCAGTTTTTAGAACACCGTATTTGGAAAATCCCCTACATATACGTTGGCGGAGAAAACCACGAAACCATCTAAACATGTTGTTCTCGATACCAAGATCAGCAAGTTTCAGCAAGAGTTTATCTGTCCATACTGTGTTATAGGCAGACATGAGGTGAATGAAAATCGCTGAAAGTATTCGGCCTTTATCCAGGGCATCTTTGATAGCCTGTATGAGGAATGCTACTTGTTGATTGGTAGATCTGAATTGTCTGAATCCAGCTTGCTCTTCTGCAAGGAGAATATTGGTTTCAAGGAACCAACTAAGTATTTTAGATACAATTCTTTCCACAGTTTTTCCCATAATGCTGATATATGAGATAGGTCTGTAACTTAGCAAATTCTTTGGATCTTTCTTTATCTTTTTTATGAATTGGTATAACTATGGCTCTTCGCCACTGAGAGGGAACAATTCCGGAGTCCCAAATTATATTGAAGAACTCCAAAAGAGTGTTTAGCGCACAAGTGCCCAGATGTTGAAGAAATTCAGAACGTATGCCATCTTCACTCGGGGATTTTCCACTTTTCAGGCAATTTATAGCCTGAGTAAGCTTTTCAACTGAGTGAAATGAATTAAAAATGGGATGCGCAGATGGCCGTGCATCAAAGTCAGTAAGAAGGGATTTTAATTTGCATTTTAGAAGCCTTGACGATATTCTAGCGTAGGTATTCTTTTGATGAGTGATCGTAAAGTGTTTGACGAATGCATTGGCAATTTCTGTATCTGTAGAGATAGTTTTATTAGCAACTTGGAAAAGCTGCCTAGGAGCTCGTCTACCTTCATTTTTGATATTAGAAAGGATATTGAAGTACTTTCTTTCCATCTCTCTGATAACTGGCACCAGCTATGAAGTCGTTAAAGGATTTTCGTTTCTCAACGAGCACAGTTTTTCTAAACAACGCAGATTGTTTTCTTCAGGCCTGAACACTCAAAAGTCTGTGTGTTAGTTCGGCTTTTCTTCTTAGTCTATTGCGTTTGGTTTTCATATATTGGAACTCTTCCGACCAGAAGCAACGATATTTCATTACTCTTAACCTGGGAATGCACTTTTTTGCACAAAACAGTATCCTATCATTGATAAGCTCTCAATTTCTACATGGATGCAGGGAGAAATCAATAGAGTCGGTGTGGATTTCTTGTTCCAGCATAGCGATAAATACACTCCAATTTGCTTTCTTGAAATTCCATGAGGGTTATATGCATTAGAAAGTTCTTCACACTGTAGGATCGAGCACAATGAGCGATTAGAAATTTCTTTTTTTTCTGCTATGTTGGGTTCAACATTACTAGATTACAAAATTAAGCATTATTAGCCGATCATCTGGTTAACGCTAGTCATGAAATGAATCAAATGATTCATTAGAGTTTGCTTACTAGAGTTTGTACCAAGATAAAGATTCGTTAGAGTTTGTTGACTAGAGTTTGTAACAAAATAAAGATTCATTAGAGTTTGTACCAAGATAAAGATTCATTAGAGTTTGTACCAAGATAAAGATTTTTTTCTCACTTAAAAGGTAATCTGTAACTGCTAATGTGCTTATTTCATTACTTCATTTTTTAAAGGACTCTAAAGAACATATATTAGAGGATATGAATATTTATAGATTAATGTATGGAGACATATTTTTGTGGGGTTTTGGTGAAAAAAAATATCATTTTGCACTCTCTCTACTGTTTATAAATTTTATTATTATCAAGATTATCTCACCAAATAGTTGATTTCTTTCATTATTAAGATCAGTGTATCGAAGATAATCTCCTCTCATTTTCTTTCCCGTCTCGTCTCGCCACTGAGTCCAAAAATGTTGGAGCTCCTGATAATTTCTTGATTCTTTCATAACTTCAGTTATATCTAAAATCAAATATTAAAAGTAATTAAAATTTAATGGATGCTTAAAAGGAAATTGAATTCGTTTGTAAAAATAATGGAAATCCGATTTTAAAATTTGAGACGTTGCAAAAGATGTAACATTTTATACTAAACAGATCTGTTTTTGTGTAATATTTCAAATTTAATTTTTTTAATGGAAACTCCATTTTTAAAATAAATAATCCAAATAAACAACATATTTCATAAACGATTTATGTACTTTTTTTAAAAATATAATTTTAAATTTAATGTATATTTCAATAAAATATCATCAGCTCTTTTTCCCTTTCTCGTGCAATTATACCAAAAAATTACATCTAAGTATTGCAGCGAAAAAATTTCGGTAAATAAAATCATAGTATGTGTCAGATATTTCTGATAAGAAAACAAGAATTTCGGTAATTAATATCAAAATTTGAACCATTTATTTAATCACTTTTGTGTTTGTCATGGTTATGGTTTATCGGAAATTGTAGTTTTTAAAATTACAGTTTTTATTCCACACATTTGAGGAATCATTAAAGCACTTAAATGAAATCAATATAAAGAAATTGTTTCCATGCCATGCTCTTAAAAACTCAATAAAATTTAACAGACTATTCCTCAGAATGTACCATTTATTTTTTAATTTAAGGTTTTGATGGAAGTACCTTTTACCAAGTATAGGAATAATGGACATTTTAATCTGTTTACCATGTTTTCTAGTATGGTTTATAAAAAATGGCAGCACGGTGCTGATAAAAGTTCGATTTTGTACTCAATTTTTAATCAAGTAATCTAACTATTTCTAATTATTTTTTTCTTTTACGAAATTGAATAATTTTCCATTTCTTTGCCAAATATTTTCCCCTAATATATTTTTCTAATATATCATAAGAAAAAAAGGGGCATAAATAATAGTCTCAAGTGCGTGAACTTGAAGTCAAGTCGTGCACTCGACGTGACGGCCAGTGCGCAAATGAGAAACTCATGTATCAGTTATTCAAAAGTTCGGCGGTTCAAGCCAGGTAGTTATAGTTTTTCTGTAAGAATTGTTTGCTTACTATTCTTTTATTTTTGCTGTATTTTTTCATTAGGTTTTTTTTTCTTACACTGTTTAAATGATTTTAAATTTATGCTATGTTTTTATTATATATATTTTTCATTTCGTGTGATTTTTTTTAAATTTTAAAGAGTGAATATTTTTACTTACGATGATGAAAATTATCTTTCAGTTTCACGATCTATGCAAAGTAATTCATAAAAACTATAAATACTTTGATAGAACTAATTTGAAAGTAGTAATGACTATATAATAATGAACAACGTTAAGTTAACTATCTTGAAGTTCCTCATTATATTCGAATTTCTTAAAAACATAGCAAATTATAATCTTAGTATTCTGAGGAAAACTAGTTGAAGCAAGCAAACTTGGGTCTGGTGGTCATATAAAACATTTTATACTACCTATAACAGAAAAAAAAATTGCCATCACTTAATCTCGCATCGGGAAAACTTACAAATTTTTCGAACGACTGGTCTGGGTTCTAATCCAAACTTAGTAATGGTAGTAAAGATTCCATGTTTACGGTCTACCTGTGCAGTTTTTAACCACCGAAGAGCTGGCTAATAATATTATATTTATTGGTAATTTCAACATAAGTCATTATGAAAATGCTGTTCTAAAAAATACACTGTGAAACCATGTTGTAATATCTCGCCAAATATGATGTTGAACAACCAGAAAAATTGCGTGAAGGAAAACTTTTTTCCGGGTTAATGTTAAATAGAGCATTCATATCCGATTTAAAGAGTGAAATTTAAATCTAAATAATTAAGACTGAATGAACTTACACCAAACTTTCATTCTTTTACACCATATGAGAATTCCTTACCCTTCTGAAAACAACAATGCTTGGCACTCCTTGAAACAAGAAACGCCAAGTAAAATATTGCGATCAGTTTGTTTACAATCGGGAATGAACTGGGGAGAATTTGATCTCATATTCAACGCTGGTATTGATAAACAGAAACAAATTTCGCCTTTAAATAAGTATGTATGTTTATAGTTGTGCAATAAGGAAAATTATATTTTAAATCTCTGAGAACTGCCTTAACTTATTTTTATAATGCATAATTTCCAATTCACTTCCAGTCTGTTAAGCCTAGTTCGAATTCATTTTAAAATTCTCTCTGTGCTATGCGGATGTTTGATTTACAAACTAACTTTTCTTTAAGAATTAGTGTATATACAAGGAGGCTTCGCCCCCTGCTCGCTGACGCCCGCCAACCCCCGGAGCTGCCTTCGCAGTTCATTTCGGATAGCTTCGCAATCCGATGCTCGCTTTGCTCGCTCATTGGCTACGTTCTTAACGTCTAGCTTTTGTATACTTGTTTGAACACTGAAGTTCCGAAAACTTTTCACTGTAGAAAATTCTAAACCTGTGCATTTCAATATTAATTTGAAATTCCAAACAGTTCACATATTTTTCTTAATCACACTATTTTAAATTTCAGTTGTTGAGAATAGTAACTGTTTAAGTTTTGTTTTAAAGTCTTTCCCTCCCGAGGGCTAAAACCATGTGCTGTAAAACAATATGAAATAATACTGAACGCCGGATGTAAAGCATCGGCTTCGATGAAGATAATTTTGTGAGAATTCACCCGATTAGACATATGATGCTCACTACGTGCTCTTGCGCGCCGAAGCCTATCAATTAAAAATGAAAACTGTTGCCAATGCGAGAAAAGAAATATCATCGGTTTTATTGATACATACGTATTAGCGTTTTATATAATATCGATACCATCTAAATGACTGATTCCTACTTTGTATTATAAAAATAACTTTACTGACTCTTATGTGTGACTTATCTTAATGCAATTAAAAATTTTAATATTATTGTATAGCAAAATTGAATGACAAAAATGGCAGTGGTTACTTTTTACCAAGTAGTGTAAAAGAACATTGGCATATCGAAATTTTGGCGGAAATACATCAAAAGTTTTTACAGTGTTCTTTTTGGTGTTCTCATAGAGCCAGAAAACACCGTATATTTTACTGTACTCTAATAGTTTCGATCATACTTATTTTCTCAGTGCGAAATAAATTTAAACACACAGAAGATCGCATCCTTATAAATAATGTTGGTGTGGCGAACTTACAGAAAAACATGCTAATAGTTACTATGCTGAAGGTTTCTCTAAATAAGCTATAAAGTTGCTATGGTTCTACAAGCTATGGTCCTACAATTTCAAGATCAACAGCTGCGTCAGCATTGCGCAAAAGCCGCCTTTACTTCACTGTCATGCTGGTATCCATTCATATGAAGCTGGTTGAGCTTCTTCAAGCCACTACTGAGGATCGAATCCCATTCATTCGCAATGATAACTCAGTGCATTTTATCACTGAACTATCGCAGCTCACTTGCAATGTCAAAGGTTAAAAATATTTTCTTCTTACGCCCCTCAGCAAATTTCAAAAACAGAATATTATATACTGTGGTTTTGGGGGAATGGAATTTTATAATTACCTTGCTCTGATTTTAATGTACAAGGCTGGAGGAAGGTTGACGGGTAGCTGCATACCTTAGCTTTTCCATAAATTTCTTCCATTTCAGTAATAACTTTTTTGAGCTGCAAAACTTATAAATAAGCTACAAAACGATAAACTTATCTGGAATATAAAGATCTTAGCATTTTTCAAACTAAGTATAGCTTTTACCATTGCTGGAAATATGTTCTTTCCTTCGTTAGTTTGCAACATACATGTTAACGTAATTGTCGAAATTCGTTTTTATATGTGTAGACCAACGACTAATAAATTGTGTTCCGTGGAACCCTAGAGTTCCGAGGAGAAGTCTTATGGTTTTCGAGTGTTAGTAAATTATCCAGTTATGATTTTCGAAACCTGTTATTAAATTTAAATTCGATTGATAATTCATTATTTATTTAATATTTCAGTCATTTTCATAAAATTATTTTATTAAGAATCTTTTTAAGAATGAAATTTCAAAACAATGTTTTGAATAATAATAAAATAAATGAATTATGAAAAAGATGCATTTATGAAAACAATTTAGTACCATTCTGCACCAAATAAAAGTATTCAAATTCAACACTGATGAAGTATTTCTCTGATAAAACTATTTTCAACTTTTATTTTCTTTCTTCATTTTTGTTTTAATGAAAAAAACATATTTCAGCTAATTCACTTTCAGCTTATGCAAGCTATACCACTCCAGTTATTTGAATTTATTTGTTTGATATGAAACCCAATTTTAAGACTAATATTGTTAAAATCAGTAAATGAAAAAAATTCGATCTTCATTCATTCATTCACGAAACGTTTTTAAAGTAATTAAAATAATTTAGAGCATTACTTACTTTAAATATAATTAATAGTCTTTCGTTAATTAATATATTTAGAATTGCTTCAGAATTTGTTCATTGAGTGACGGGGTTGATAATAATTTAGAGTTTCAAAGCAAAAAAAAAAAAAAAAAAAAAAAAAAAATTGGAAACCGTTTTCTATTTAGATTGCGAATTGTATATAAGTAACTGCGATTTCGAGCTTTTTATCATTTGGTGCTGTTACATCAGATATCAATATTTGAGAGAAATTAAACATTCATTACATTTTTTGTGTTTGAATCGGTATTTTAATTAATAGTAAGCACTAAGTAATTATCATACTTAAGATTTACCATTTGAATCATTATAATTGGCACTTGGTCTGCGAAAATCTAATATTTAGTTAAAAAGTTATTCCGGGTGACAATCTTTTTTCTTAGCTCACTGTAGATAATTTTATTCTTCATATTTAACCGGTTAAACTTTTCTTACTTTTAAAATATAGCTACGGTTTTTACGTTATAGAGCAGGCCCTACACGACTTCCTAGTTTAAACTTTAGTAACTCCATAATTTCTCTTCTCGCTTATTTGTTTATTTATTTATTTATTTTTCAATTGAAGAGCTCATTATAAAGTTTTTGCTTAGTAATTATGCTAACTTAATTGATATTAATTAAAATACTAACTGTGCATACATAACATGGAGTGAAAAATTCTGATAAAATTATGGTATACTGTATTATAATGACATTTCTGAAAGGAAAAAGACACACAATTTTGGTTATAAAATCTTAAATATGCGGTATTTAAACCATTTATTTGGTAATGTTTCCATTAATATGATAATGGTTTATCGGAAATTCTGGATTTCAAAATCACAGCTTTTATAATCAAATATTTAGAACCAAACATTAGAACTGTAAATTTAACAAATAAATGGTTTTTATGTCTTACTCTGAGGCATGGATCGCCAAACTTTTTTGATCATCAACCCATATATAATTTTTTGAAATCTCCATCGACCCCCACAAAAGTAATTTTCTGAATTAAAATAAAACTGTATTAGATTCTGTGTACATTTATTTTATGATTTTAAACATTCATTAAAGTAATAGTACATTGTGTAACAATAGTTTTATAAAAAATATATTAATGTTGAAATTTAAATACCTTAATATTTATTAAATAATAAGTAATTATAAATAAGTAGAAATAATAAGTAAAGTAACTACAGATTTATTGCTTCTTAATCATTGAGATGGGTGTGGCTGGTGCTTTTTTGCAAGGTTCGCTGCATTGGGTTCAAAATTGGTCACTTTTAGTCTTGAATCCCCTCGAAACTCCACATTTAATTTATTTCTGTACTTAGTTAGGATTGAATTTACGTGACTGAAACCGGCTTCAACCATATAGGAACTTGAAAATACTAGCATAAATGGCTGAGATATTTCGTGAAGTTCTACATATTTTTGCATTATATTTATATTTGTTCAAATTGTTAAATTTTTAAAAAGCGTCTTTGCTTCAAGATCCGATAATAATTCATCAAGCTCATCTTGCAGGTTGATGTCCACGTTTTCAATTTGAGCAGAAAATAGCACAATAATCCAATCAGGGATGTCAATGTTTTCCAAATCAACAAAGCGCAGTTTAAAATCGTCGCTCAATTTTCGCCAAGTCTTTTTCTTTTATTTCTAATTGTCGCAGATTTGAAAAATACAGATAATCCTTACGTAGCAATGAAAATCTAAATAAACTTAATTTTACTTTGAAGACTAACAGTCTTGTTCGAGCTTCGATAATTGTTACATCTTTTCCTTGCAGCTTTGTTTGGACATCATTAAATTTTCCAAATAAGTCGGCTAAATAAAAAATATGGTTCTTATTGTTTTGGAGTTCATCACTCAGAACAGGGTTTATTTCGTTGAGAAATTCGGTCGTGGAGTCAAATAACTCAACGAGCCTTTGCAAGCATACACCTCTAGACAACCATCTATCTTCGGTGTGCGGAAGTAATTAGTTAAATAACTCGTCGTTTTCCTCACAAAGTTAGGAAAATAATCTTGATTTAAGAGGTTGGGCTTTAATTTGATTGATACACTTAATGCAAAACTCTAAATATTTATGTAACTCTGGACTCAGATATCTTGCTGCTAAGTTGTTTCTATGCAACACACAATGAATAGTACGTATACCGGACACTTTTTCTTAGAGAAATGTAGCAAAACCTCGGTAACGCCCTACCATAGCAGGTGCCCCATCTGTGGCTACCGCTATTATATTTTCAAGCAGAATATCATATTTATTTAAATATTCTTGTAAACATCTAAAAATTGCCTCTCCTTTTCCATCAGTTTCAAGATATTTAGCAAATAAAAATTCATCAATGGCTTGTCCTTTAATTTTACTGAAATACCTAACGTACACAGGATTAATAGCAGAAACGCCAAAAACAGATTCATCAAGTTGAATAGAGAACTTGCTATTTTTTAGATCAGAAACTATCGTATTTTCTATTTCTTCAGCCATTTCGTCGATACGCCGTTTCACAGAATTTGCACTTAATGGCAATGACTTTAAGGAGTCTTTTTTCATTACATCCTCAATGACGTCTTTAATTGCAGGTACAGTCAGCAAAAAAAAAAGATATCACCCTGAATAACTTTCGTTCTAATGATCGGATTTTCACGAACTAAGTGTTAATCTTAATGGTTCCTAGGGGTGACCTCAAATATGCTAATTAATTAGTGCTAACTATAAATTAAGTTACGAAATCAGACACAAAAACGTACTTTCTCTGAATAAACATATATTTTTTCTTACATATTTGGATTTTTAACCTTCAAAATATAGGGGGTAGCCGCAATCTGGGAAATATGGTCCCCATAGTTTGGTCAGGAGAGCGATCCAAAGTTCGTTCCCCTTAATGTTAATTTCACTTTTTACGTTTTTAGTCATATTTTAAAAACTAATAAAGCAACTCGAAGAAAATTTCACCCAGTCATAAAACTCATTTACCCAAAGATAATTTCACGAAAAAAATAATTTTTAATAATTGTTAATTATTTTTTATTATTTAATTAAATTAAGGATGAAAAATTTTTGAATTATAAGGTATGGATATTTTTATACCATATTAATCTACATATTTTTCAATTGAAAAATCTAAAGTTTCAACTGTTTTTATTTATTAGAAGCTGAGAAAAATTAAAATTAATTATTTTTAAAAAAATAATTTGGCGACAAAGAAGAAATGATTAAATGGGGCGATTAATATTAAAATGTGATAAACTTGCGAGGAACTTGACTTCGCGCGCTTAGCATAAAATTTCATTCATATTTTTTTCGCTAATAATCATTTGCTTATCTTTTCATTTTTATTTTTTTAAGCTATGAAATACGATGTTTCTTTTTTAGTCGTCTAAAATTCTATTTGCAATTTAGTAAAGAAATTTGAATAAAACATTTTATTGAATAAAATACATTTTATTCAGAGAATGTGGAGTTTTATAAAAGCATACTTCTGATAGAATATGATTATACAACAGATTGTGCTTCTTTAATGTGATTATTTTTTATTTTTTAGTTTTTTTTCTCAATAACTGATAAAATTTCAATAATATACATACGAATGAATAAATTTGGAATAAAATATTCATCAATTTCTTGAATATATATTTTATGAATATTAATAAAAATACGTAGTCAACATTTTTAAGCATCTCTCACAACATCGCAAATTTCTCAAAATCTTATAGGGTAAACTAACCAGTGAATGAATACTTAAGCTTAGCTTGTCTTTAAAAAAAAAATCATAAAAATTTCAAAATTTGTAATTTTAGCTAAATGACGTACTTGTTATTAAATGCATGTCGACATATTTGTTATTAAATGCAAATTATGTTAAAAAAATTTAGATAACTTACATAATATTGTTTTAAGCTTTTGGTGGTTTAAATAATAAGTAGTAAGATAACCAAGTGAAGGAACAGTTCTTAAATTGAATAAACACTAAATTTTCCAGTGAATGAACACTTAATTTTGAGAATGTTTGATGCTCGTTAGGAATCCTTAGGCCACACAGATATCTGTCGCCCTGTAGATGCCTGAATTGACGGATGTTAACACAGGCGGGCATTAGGAAAAAAAATTCTTTTAAGTTTTCGTGCCCCCATTTCAGTATCTTAAGGGCCTTACGAGCTCTGTTTAAAAAGAGAGTATCATATCAGATATATATATATATATATATATATATATATATATATATATATATATATATATATATATATATATATATATATATATATATATATATATATATATATATATATATATATATATATTTATATATATATATATATATATATATATATATATATATAAGAAAACAAAAATAATCATAGTAGCAGTATTTGGTGGTAAATGTAGCTTATCGTAATTGAAGAATATGCTGTGCGACATTTTATGGTGAATTTGCGAACGTAAGTTTCAGAATGTATCGAAACATGTGGATGCTATTTGCTAATCATCTTTATCCAAAGAAAACCATGTAACGTAAATATCTAGCAAAATGAAGCAATTTTTTAAACAATGAATCATACATTATGCAACATATTATTTCAATATCTTATTCTTAAACATAACATATTTCAATGTTTTTAAAATGCCACTAAACATTCAGCAATTCATTGAGTTATAGAAAAAAGAAATATCGTAAATTATAGAAAACCTTGTGAATGTGCATTAGAATTACTATGCAATCTACATTTTATTTTTCAAGCGCTTTTTTTCCTTCAAACTTTCATGCCTAGAAGACTCGATTAAAGCTGTAAAAATCTCTATCCCTAAAATTTTGTATATAGCTATTATAAGTTACGTTAATTTGATTTTAGTATGAAATCCTCGAATAAACATAGCAAAAATAGCATAATCTAAATAATATCAGATAAAAAGTTCATGTATTTAAATTCTAAAAACTTATAAATCGATTCAAATTTTCTTTTCAAAGAAGATTAAAATAATTTTTTTTGTTGCTTTTTGGGCATAAATAAACTTAAAAATTGTCTATTGCCTAGAAACTTCGAGATGTTTTCTATTAACTATTAATTAAACCTCTCAGAGCAATCACAAAACATTATTTCAATTTTTTTACAGTCAGAAATTGGTTGCCTAGCAACCTAGTAAAATTAAGCGTTTCTCTTTTGAATCAGTCAATGGGTTATCTTAAAATATTTATTTACGCAGGCGACTTTTTTTTGACGGTTTTCTGGACTATCGCCAAATATATAAACCTTTATTGCAACCCAATTTACGACCCAATTGTTTTAAAATTTTGTCTACCCCCCCTAATTCAAGTGTCTAGATTCCAAATATGTAAAAAAAAAATATATGTTTATTCAGAGAAAGTACGTTTTTGTGTCTGATTTCGTAACTTAATTAATAGTTAGCACTAATTAATTAGCATACTTGAGGTCACCCCCAGGAACCATTAAGATTGACACTTAGTTCGTGAAAATCGGATCATTAGAACGAAAGTTATTCAGGGTGATATCTTTTTTTTTTGCGGACTGTACATAACAATTTCTTCAGTTATTGTGTGTGGTTTCCTCCTCTTTGCTATATTTAGCGAAATCTTGTACGAAGCTATTAATCCTCCTTCAGTTTCAACTTCAGTAGACTGCTTCATAAAACTACTTATAGTTGGTCGATAAATAAACTGATATTAAGTCAATTATAAAAAAAATCACAAATTTTACATACTCAATTGGGTATGTGTGATTTGCGTATTAAGAACTGTTTTTTCTTCGACGCCCAAAATACCTTTCCGATTCGGATCGACCCCCGCTTTTGTTAAATAGACCCCTGGGGGTCTATATAGACCACTTTGGCGACCTCTGCTCCAAGGTATCATAATAAAAGTACCAAATTTTATAGCATTTTCCAAATTTTATCACAGATTATAAGACCATATTTTACAGTTGATTTGAACCAACTCTTTTATAAAAGTTATCGAGCTTTTTAGTGTTTCCGTAGAGCAGGAAGCATGGTAAATTATACAATATTCTGTTAGTTTTGACTATTCTTTTTTTTCCCTCAGCGTTGTTGACAATTACATACATTGCAGTTAACTATTACCTGCATTGTAGTTGACTATTACATAGTTTGTAGTTGAATATTATATATTAGTTGTTCAGTGTAAGCGTCTTGAAAATGCTATGAAACACTATGGATATCTATAACATAAAAACTTTACCTGAGAAGCATTTTCTACTACTTTTTCGTCAGGTTTTGTGATGGACATTAAAAGAAACCAATTATATGCAGCCGTGTCACTGTTAAGGTTATTCCATGCAAAGGAAGTGGCATTTTCCCTTGTTTCAGCAATGAATGTCTTCATTTCTTCACTCATCCTAATCTGAAGATATGAATTAAAGATATAGATTTAAAATAATCCTAAAAGTCAGGAAAACAAATGCAATTTTTGTATTACACGAAAATTAGAATTTGTTTAACTGAAACAAACGAAACTTATTTATGCGTGTGTAGTAAAATAAATAAATAAATAGAATATACAATTGAATAAAATAAAATGAAATGCAATGAATAAATTAAATAAATTAATTAAAATAAATCAAATCAAATAAATCAAACAAAATAAATTAAATTAAATTAATTAATTTAAACAAATGAAATAAAATACATTAAACAAAATATATTAAATGAAATATATTAAATAAAATAAATTAAATTAAATACACTGGTGGACAAAATTAAGAGATGGAAAGCATTTTCGCACATTCATTCACACATGCAAGATACCCGCACACCGCTCCATGTGTTTGACAATGGTTCCGTGAATGCCCAGTGGTACAGGCAGGAAGTCCCTAGAACCCTATGTGCGTCTTTTCAGGAGCGCTGTTGGCCCTGAGTTCATTTTTATGGACGACAATGCGCGACCACATAGGGCTGGTTGAAGAGTAACTGGAAAGCGAGGATATTCAACGAATGGATTGGCCAGCCAAATCCCCTGACCTGAATCCTATTGAACATGCTTGGGATGCTCTTGGGAGAGCTATTGCGATGCACCAATCTCCCCCCAGAACCATTCTGGAGTTAAAAATTGCTCTGGTGAAAGAATGGGTGGGTCTTCCACAAGTCCTCCTTAACTCCCTTATTAACAGCATGCCTACTCGTTGTGTATGCTGTTTGTCTACCAGGGGTGACCATACACCATACTAGAGACAACACACACTGTACAAACCTCACTTTTATTGTCATTTTTTATCCTTAAGTTCAGACTACATTGGATTTATTGGCAATAGGTCTTGCCAGTGAATGGCACTTTCATTTTTGTTTCGCATGTTTTATAATCATGGAATAAGCTATATCCATACCAAATTTCATTTATTTATATTCAGTATTTTTCGAGATATTTGGGAAAATGTCTTCCATCTCTTAATTTTGTCCACCAGTGTATATTAATTAAAATAAATCTAAGAAACACGTATGCTAAATGTAATCTAATAATGCAGATTACAATTTTGTATATTTGTATGAAAACTTTTCGTAAATTACTTAAAAGTTACTGTATCACTTTTACATTACCAAGTTTTCATGTATCAACTTTGCATTAAAAAAATAATTGAAATTGATTTTTTAAAACAATAATTTCCAGTAAAATGATGCAGATTAATAGTTAATTAAATGCAAAAATACTTAGATTCGTGTTAGTTAGGGATAAAAAAATTAAAAGCGTGAATAAGCTCTTCATTTTTGAGTAAGCTTCATTATAATAAAATGAATATATATTTATTTAAATGATTAAGTATACTATTTATTTGAGTAATATCTTATCGAATATTAGACAAATTAAAAAAAGAAAGGCAGTAATAAAATCGTGGCTGAATATTTTTAATAATTTGCCGATTCCAAACTGTTTTAGAGATAAAAAACTGGCGATTCTCCTCTAAACATACCGTTTATTATCTAAACATATTACAAATGAGGTAAGTTAAGTAGAAACGTATAAATATCTAATAGCGAAAGAGAATGAAAGTAATATGAAAAATACCAATTTGGAAATCTTATTAACGCTTAGCATTGTTCAGTGTTACTAATGAAGAAGAATCTCTCTCAATGTATTATATTACTAATTATTACTGACTATTATTATTATTACTATGTATTATACTGTGTATCTATTATTCTCTGTCTGTATTGAAAAGTCGTAAGGAATGCCTTAGCTGTTTTGGGCGTTTAACTTCACATTACATTTTGTTTTGCTTCGCAAACACCATAAAACTTAGAAACTTGAAATTGCTAAAGGCCTGGTTTCTTAGGACAGGACGCCGTCAGCTGGAAATCAGCGCTAACCTCTGATTGGTCCATTTGTGAGTTTGATAGTATACGTCATCGAACGCTCATCTTGAACTACAATTGCCGTCAAACTCAACTGCAGTTGGATTACTACGTGACGTTAACCACAGAAGCAATGGCGGACAACATCCAACAGCACATTGAAATCAGCCAAGATTTTGATTTGGACATTAAACATAGCTTCTTCATTAAACATAGCACTCTTCATTTAACTGAGCTATAATGTGTTTTTTCTTGGACGAAGTCATTATTTGTTCTCTAAAACACTGGTCGACAATAACAAAATCAATACAAATACAAAATAAATATTTGTTTACGTTGTTAACGCATGCGCAATGAGAGATAATGTCTGCGTTGGACCGACTGCTCACGTTGAGCTAACAAACCAGTATTTTGTTGGCGTCAGCGGGACGTTGACATCCCGCTGACGCCCAGATAAGGCGCTTGTCGTAAGAAACCAGACCTTAAGAAACCAGACCTTAAGGTGTATAGAAAAATTCAAACGATGAAAAAAAAATAAATATTGGATAATTAGTTAAAAAAATTATCAACTGTCAAGTTTCTTGCAAAGACGAACATCTTTGGTAGATCTACTGTCCACTGAAATGCAACTACAGAGTGGAAATTTGACGTGCTGGATAGAACATTTTAAATTATTAAATTAACGGGAGCTTTTTTTTTTCGAAATTTCTATTTTTCTGAAGTTTTTGCTTTTTTAAGTGTTGTTTTTTTGCAATTTTTTTACTTTAAAAAGTAGTTATTTATCCAGTGTTGAGGAAAAATGTTTCTCTTCTGTAATTTGTATTTAAAAAGCTCCTCTATCCACATATTTTTTGACACAATGCATTTTGCTGAAAAATGAGTTTATGCTGTTTAAATTTCGAAGAAATAGGGCTTCAAATTCGACTATTATTTGTTCCGGAGTTATTGCGACAAATGTTTGCTCAATCTTGAGAAACCCTTCTTTACATTGTGGGGTTTCAAATTCGACAATTATTTCTTCCGTAAACTTTTTATCGCATTTTTGCTCAATCTTGTGAAACCTTTCTTTACATTGTAGACTGAAAGCTTAATAAATTTCAAATTAAGTGAATAAAATTTTTTTGACATAGAAATGATGTCGTACTGCTTGTATGATTTTTATAAGAATATTTAAATTTGTGATAAATAGTATTGAAAAACCTTACGAAACAAAAAAAAATACATACGTATTCTCTTTTATTGTAGTCTGTTAAGTTGGTTTTGTAGTTCCAAAGTGCTGTGATCAATTTATTTTCCATCTTTTCCTTTCGTTTTTCGTAGTTTTGGTACAGAAGAAGTGCGGCTTCCATATCGGTGTTATTTCCAACCGCGTAGTGTATGTATCCTTCTAGCTCCAAAGTACATATTGTGATGAATGCGATGATGTTAAGAAGAAATATGGAATATGCCATCATTTTATTAGGTAACTTAGCAGCTTGTGAAAATTACTTCCAATCTAAAAAAGAAACACCAAAAATTTAAACGGATTTTTGCGCAACTTTCAAATAAGTTGTGAACAAAACTAAAATATATGTTTCGAATGCAAATATTAGTTTTTGTGTAAATTTATTTTCCCTTTCAGTATTATATAAAAAAAAAATTAAAATTATTTTAGTTATTCGTAAAAATTGTTTAATTGGAAAAATATTATGAATAATCGTTTTTTAATAAAAATATATTTTGCTGTAGCCGAGATCAATCGGGATTGTGTACAATTGTTTTATCATAGAAAATAGTTCGTATTATGATTCCTCTCTTCTATTTATAAATTTATGCACACAATTGCTTGAAAAAGAGACATCTCTGATTTACTTTCAGAGCATTGTTTGTTTTTAACATTGATTGTTTGTTGTATTGAACATTCCATTGACATTGTTTGGTCTTGAATAGTTCATATTATGATTCCTCTCGTCTGTTTATAAATTTATGCGCACAATTGTTTGAAAAAGAGTTATCTCTGATTTACTTTCAGAGCCTTTAAGAACATAGACATTGTTTGGTCATCAATAGTTCATATTATGATTCCTCTTGTCTGTTTATAAATTAATTAACACAATTGTTTGAAAAAGAGTCATCTCTAATTTACTTTCAGAGCCTTTAAGGACATAGACATTGTTTGGTCTTCAATAGTTCATATTATGATTCCTCTGGTCTATTTATAAATTAATTAACACAATTGTTTGAAGAAGAGTCATATATGATTTAGCTTATTTAAAACAATTTTAAACTTATTCAAAACAATTTGTTCTCTTTGCAAGGCCTCTCTTTTAAGAAATTAGTTTGAAGAATGAATCCCATGATATTCTTTCAGAATTATTTAAAGTTCGAAAGTATGATCTCTCGCTAGATAGTATGGAGAATCTGGACTGATTTTACTTCATTCTATTTCGGAAGAAATTGATTCGGATTTCAATGTCAATATTTTTTGGTGTCTATGCTTGCAATTTGCTTGTTTAAAAAATGTTTTTTGCACTAAGGTTTGGTCTCTCTGAACCTATATGAGTTGCTCCGATTTACCCTGTTTAATATCGAATTTATGGTTTTACAACAAAAATAAGAATGTTTCAGGATCGTCAGACTTATATTTAGGCAGAGTTGTATGCGTTTATACTTACCATTTAGATCAAAATTAAAATAAATATTTGTTTTTCATAGAAATTTTGAAAAGAAAATTTTTACATTTTTATTGCAAAGTGTTACAATTCCTTTAACAAAAAGGCGGCTCATGTAACCACATAAACTTAATTTCTAACATTATTATTCTCTTAATTATCTGAAAAAAATGGGAGCATTATATGATTTACTAACATAACATGTTTCGTACTTTTAATTCACAGTAGTACATTCCTGCTTAGCTATTTACTTATAGAGGATCAAATTTTTTTTCTTCTTTAGTTTGGAAACGTTTTGGGGAGAAAAAATTGCCTGTTGTGATTGGAATAAAAAAGAATGAAACTTTTAAAATCAATTAATATCACACATCGTACATAAAATTATCAAAAATTTAGAAAAAATCTACCTTTTTCTTAAAAAAAAAATAAAGTCTCCTAAAACTTTTTATATGAACATGGTTTAGTGTTTTGTGATTGTTTTAGGGTTTGAAAATTCTAAATAAATTAAATTTTGCTCAATAATTTAAATTTTTATGCTCGCACAAAGTTAAAAATTAGAGTTGTATCCAATTTTTTTCCTAATTTTCATCTTTACTCATGTTAACTGAAAACGATCCACAATTCACTTCATAGAGATGAGTGCTCGTCGAGTACCACTTACACTTTACTCAAAAAGCTATTCAGTTTTTTGTGTTGCGTTATATTTATCGCCATTTACAAGA
Organism: Parasteatoda tepidariorum; assembly: GCF_982258835.1. Lineage (NCBI taxonomy): Eukaryota > Metazoa > Arthropoda > Arachnida > Araneae > Theridiidae > Parasteatoda > Parasteatoda tepidariorum. The sequence goes on along the minus strand of NC_141761.1, from coordinate 46,198,413 downwards.
ATTTTCAATGGAGTAGGATTTTTCTGGCTTGCTGTATTGTTTAGATTTCTTCCTTAAATTTAGATTTCTTCTTTATATCGTAGAATACCACTTACACCTTACCCAGACAGCTATTCAGTTTTTTGTGTTGCATTATATTTATCGCTATTTACAAGAATTTTTAATGGAGTAGGATTTTTCTAGCTTGCTGTATTGTTTAGATTTCTTCTTTATATTTAGATTTCTTCTTCATATCGTAGAATACCGCTTACACCTTACCCAAACAGCTATTCAGTTTTTTGTGTTGCATTATATTTATCGCTATTTACGAGAATTTTCAATGGAGTAGGATTTTTCTGACTTGCTGCATTGTTTACATTTCTTCTTTATACTACACATTAAAGATAGATTTTTTTAGAGAACTGAAACAAATTGATCTTGATTTAAGTGTTACTCGAATGTATCAATCACTAGCATTATGTTCTCCTTTTTTATTTAAGGGCTCTGTTCTAATTTTGACACACTTTACTGTTTCAAAATTTAACGAAACTTTGGTATTTCTTAAATGAGCGCAGTGTTGGAATTGATAGAAGTGAATATAATAGTGTTAAAATTGATAATCGAAGTGATTTAATGTAATTTCCCTTAAATCTAGCAGCATTGGGGGATGTCATACTATACTAAGAATGATTTCAAAGCTATCCGAAGTTTGAAACTTAATCTTCGCTAGTGCGACATTTGTTCTTTGCGAAGCAAACTCCTGTCAACAAAGATTGTCGGTTGGACATTTTAAATTCGATTTCCTTGGGGAAGATGACTTCGAACTCTGTCCTATTCCAGATGTCTCTCTGTTGTCAAACAAAGTCTTAGGTTGCATATAAAAAGGATTTTAAAAGTAAGACAAACCATCCCAAGGAAAAATGCATGTAAATTTTGTACTATGGAAGATAAACTCTCAAACCTGATTACATTAAAATCATTAATTAGAATTCTTGTGTAATATCCTCCCAGAATGCTGCAAGACTTAAGGTTGATATATATATATATATATATATATATATATATATATATATATATATATATATATATATATATATATATATATATATAGCAGAATAAACAAAAAAATGTGTTAGTACGGGTATGGTCCCCTCTTACAGGTATACACGTCTTGCAGCGTGATTTATACTAGAAATAAGGCAGTTTATCATTTCCTGCGGCAATTGGCTTAAATTGTATTGTGGCAGTTTCATACCTTCCGATTCCAGATAATGATATGCACTATCATGCGGTGTGCATTGCAATTGTTGAATGGTTATTTGTTTTGTACTGTATTATTGTATCAGCGTATTTCTTCGTTGTATGTACGTATAGAATTTCATTAAAATCGGCATAGTAGTTTTAGAGATAATCGACCAAGTCTGCATATTCTCTAAATTTTCAGACGTTGTATTTTATTGCATTTTTAAGGTAGGAACTAACTATGATAAACTATTCCTAAAGTCACTGAACGGAATAGTTTCGATGTATGACCTTTTATACTGGATTAGTTAAATACTTTTTTAAGTAGCTTCTTAATAATTTGTAGCCTCTGGAACTAACTTAAATTATTTTAATTGTCTAGTATAATAAATAGTTTATTATTATTATTTTATTTATTTATTATTATTATTATTTTGCTAGAAGGGAATGGGCTCTGGTTTATAAGCAACCAATTCCGATGATTGCAGGTGATACATATAGATTTTGAAATTATGTAAGGATGTATGAATGAAGGATAAAGTCTATAAACGGCTTTCTATCCATATGTGCAGGCTCTGACTTTTAAATAAGTCCCCCTATGAAAGATGGGATAGAAATGAATGAGTTATTCCTTATTTTAGTCTGTTAATTCAATTATAACGTTTACCAATTTTTTATTGTAATGAAATGACTAAAATTTTCTTCTTATTTTGGGTTTTATTAAATTGTTTTTCCGAATAAGTTATTTTTCTCATAGATGGCAGCAGCAATAGTATCGACCAAATATATTTTTTAATTTTTCTTTATTCGATTCAAGCTATAAGCACAACTTTAAAGATTTTACCCCTTCACGAAATTTGTTAACTGTTTAATTAGTATTTTACTTTTAAACCTAAACCGCATTTCGCTACACGCTGTTAAGTTTCGTTACCGCTTTCTTTTATTTCATACTCTTTTTCAAAAAAAAATTTTTTTTGGGGGGGGGGATATCGACGCATATAAAGAATAATTTTTATCTTAGGATAATTATTCTTTATTCAGAAATATCGCATTTAATTATACCAATAGATGAGTCTTGAGGAAGCCTGTTGGTCTTCACCCATTTATAGTCTTCTTTTTTTTACATTATATATTTATTGCAGTCTATGTTCCAGAGTGTTATTCTCAGCCTGAACTCCCACTATAGAAGACAACTAGCGATGCGTCTTTTAAGAACTATGAAGTAAAACAAGAACACGGAATACAACATCTTATTCCTAGAAGCAATCGTTTTGTTCGAAAAATCATGGAGTCAAGTCGCACCAACAACAATCCTCAACTTTTTCCAACACGCAGTCATTTGGAAGAACCTATCACTCAGAGGTTAGAGGCAAAGAATATACATTTTTCCTAAAAATGTTACGGAACCATTTGAATGTTGCGATGATGAATTGTACATTTCTGGTAATTCTAGCGATGGTGACATTGTCACCGAAATTAAACAAAAGAACGAAGCTAAGAATGAAGACTTATTAAACGAAAATGAATTTTCAGGATTTCTAGGTATGAAGAGAAATAAGAAGTAAAAATTCTGAATATATTTTTTCTACAGAAAATGTGGAATTGTAGATAAGAAAATTTCTGAACTCTTCTTAAAATCAAAATGCTCTTATTCAAAAATCATTAAATTTTTTCATAAAATGTAAAAAACAAACCAATTTTTAGCAAAGAAGTTTTTCTTTCTGTAATATTTATTATCCGTTTAATAATTTTTTAAATAAAATATGCGAAGTGTGTGTTGCTTTCCCTATTTTCAATAATTCAACTATCATATGCAGCTCTCATATCAGATTTAGAAAACTTAAATTTTAAAAAAGGAGCAAATATTTCATGTCTTATTTAATTTTAAGAACGATGCGTGAACGGAAAACAATTACCGATTTAAAATTTTTATGCCATTCATATTATTATTGAAATTTGAACTTTTATTGAATATGGAACTATTGAACTATTATTATTGAAGTATTATTATTGAATATTGAACTTTTTTCGTACTAAACGTTCCGCAACTTATATTCCATATAAGACTTAATATTTCTTTTACTTAATTTACTATTTTAATACAAAGCTTGAATATTTTTTTAAGAAACAAAATCGAACTAACTTACTTGTTTTTCGTATACTGAAATTTCTTACATATTTTGAACTAAGTAAAAAACCGAACACAAGTCATTAAAGTAAAAGTGCGAAAACTTACTTTAATGACCTTATGCAATTTTTTTCCTCCAGAATTTTTTTAATGAGTAGAAATGATTTTCTAATTAAAATGCATCCTGTTATGATTTTGAACCTCAATTAAATATCGGAAGAGGAAATAATTAAAGAGGAAAAAAAAACACACAACTTGTAAATGTAAATTCTTCAAATATACTCTATCCAGTATATGGAAGAGAAGAGTTTGGGGCATGACGATAAGTTAGTACACACAAATTACAATTTAAAAATCAGAAATTATTTAAGATGTCTATTTAATTTTTTTTTCTTCCTGGGTGAAACATTAGAGAAAATATAAAGTTATTAATTAAAACACAAATTAAAAAGCATATTACTCCTAGTGTCGTTTTCCAATAATGCAATTTAAGATAAACTTATGTCAGCAACAACAACTATTATAAAATGATGTTCAATATCCATTTCTTAAGCAGACATAGTTCAAAGCTCATTTCACCACTCATTTAGTTTTTATTCAGTCCTTTTGTTTATATTGTTAGATTTAACTTCATTCGGCTCATTGCAAAAAGCATTTTGTTTATTTAAACTAATCACAGAAGAATTGAAACAAGTAAAACCAACAGATCATTGGATAAATAATGTAATTTATAGTTAAGATAAGTGGTCTCATTGCAAAAAGTTTAAAAACTGTCAAGCTATCTAGAAAACACTCGATACTTTTCAAATTAACCTAGCTAATTGTAAAATAAAAGGATGCTGTTCGTTAAGAACCATATTTTTTATTAATCCTACAATATATATATATACATTTTCAGAAGTAATAAGCAAAATACTGTTTTAAAAATGAACACGGAGAGAGATGATAATTAATTAAAATGCAAATGTGATGCCTATTGTTTTCATAAATTTTTAAAACGTCCAATGTATAATTAAATATTAGGTATGTTTTTTTGCAAGGCCCATTTTTGACTGATGCTTTAGAAATATTTACTACCCAGAAGAAGAAAATTTTATGAGATTATTTTCAAAATGAACATGAGTGAAAATATTTATTTAAAATCGAAATATCCACTTTACAGTTTTTTTAATTTAAAGTTTTTAAACTTAAAAAAATATTATATATATATATATATATATATATATATATATATATATATATATATATATATATATATATATATATATATATATATATATATATATATATATATATATATATATATATATATATATATATAAGTTCAAAATGAAGAATAAAACAAAGAAAAATTTTAGACATAATTACTAAAAATTCCTTTACTAAATAATTTCCCTTGTTAATCTATACAGTTTTTCTATGTGCAAATCCATGTCGGGCAAATCCGTGGATAAAATTGTTTGCTAAATATTTCTTTATTAATTTATACAATTTTCCATGTGCAAATCCATTTCGGGCAAATCCGTGGTTAAAATTATCTGCTAAAATTTTTTCTTTGTTAATTTTTCCATGTGCAAATCCATTTCGGGCAAATCCGTGTTAAAATTATCTATTAAAAATTTTTTCTTTGATAATTTAAATAATTTTTCTATGTGCTAATCTATATCGTGCAAATCCGCGGCTAAAATTATTTGCAAAGCAGGCAATTTATGTTTCTCTTTACTATTTATGATCAATTTTTAAAATTATCCAGTATAATATTACCTTGCGCACATCCATTTCGGGCCCATCCTTGGTAACTAACAAATCAAAACTCAGAATAACAAATCACTTCAGCAGTGCAGTAAGAACGACACTTTAAAATCCTCTTGTTACACTCAATTTGCGCTTTTGTTTTCATCTTTTGTTTTCATATTTTGTAATCTGGCAATCTTTCTGCGAAAATATTTTTAAATCATTCTTGAAAAATATCCGTCCATGTAAGTTGTTATGATTTTGCTACTCGCTTTATAGTCCCCCCTTTTTAATGTTTTTTCTTTTTCTTTTATTTTATTATCTGTTTTTACATGTTATTTTTACTTTTTATGATCTATTTTATTTGTAGTTATTTTATAAAAATTTTTTTTGAGTGCTCCTCACACTATTGTATTAATATATTTTGCTTTGGCTTTATTGATACAATATCAGAAAGCACTCTGTTTTGCGGATATAATCGTGTGGGCTGAAGAAAAGATTATATCTTTTTTTCCGGTTTTTTAATTAACATTTAATTTTTTATTTAATAAAGTGTTGTTTTTTTTTTTACTTATTATTTCCCACCCCCCTTTTTTTCATATGTCTATAATTTTTCTTTGTTTTATTCTTCATTTTGAACTTATCTAATGAGTGCTGTTTACTTGCAGCTTAAGCGCAATAAATGATACTTATTGTTTTTCTTAACTTTCTTAGTGTTTTCTTGTATTTATATATATATATATATATATATATATATATATATATATATATATATATATATATATATATATATATATATATATATATATGTATATATATATGTATATATATATATATATATATATATATATATATATATATATATATATATATATATATATATATATATATATATATATAGCTTTGATAAATCTGGTAGAGTTATTGGAAGTACGAATCAACATTCTCTAAAGAAACTATTTACATTCCAATGTATCAAAATATATTGAACGGAGTTTATTTTAAAAAACTTGTATCTTTTATAAAAACATAATTTAGCAGCACAGAATTACCTGGAAAATAATCGTAGTGCTATCAATACACGACTGTGGAATGCGCGGCGAAGAAACGTTGAAGAGTCAAGACGTTTAAATGAAAACGAATACCTTGGTGAGTCTTTATCAGTCATTATACCCCCTTTTTCCGTTGGAACATTCAGTGATGAATGTGTAAACTGTGGTGCTCTTTCGTTTCCAGCAGAGCATGGCAGAACGGAATTTAATTGCTGACATCATGGCAAAGTTGAGCTCGCCAATCTGGAATATCCAGAAGCATTAAGAGATCTTTTACTTGGCAGCCATTCTGATGCAATTAACTTTAAACAGAATGTTCTGTCGTACAACTCTGCATTTGCGATGGCAGCTTTTTGCCTATCTCATGATATTTCTTTTAAAAGGATCTACTGTCTTTCTTTTAAAGGTGATGTCAATGTTACTGCGACAACAAGCTTTATCCCTCCTAATAATCAAAATCACAAATTTGCTCAAATTTATATCCAGGACAGTGATTATATCATTGTCGAGTATAATTTCAGATAAATGCCTTAGATAGAAATATCTTTCTTAGAAATGTCTTAGATATCACCATATAGGGAGCTTCCGGTATCCTATAAGATCATCAATGATTTGAGTTAGGCTCTGACACGCGTGCTTCGGATACGGAGATTACTCTCCGGCTAATGTCCTATAGTAATGTGTTAAATAATATTACTTCCTCGCTTTATATAAGTTTATAATATCGTTTGTATTAAAGTTGCTTTATATAAGATTATAATGCTGATAATAAGCACCTTTAACATTTTGCAATCCTATCATATTCTCTCTATGTGATGTTGGTGCAGAAAAATTGCCAGCTAATCTCCAGGAAAGAAGACGATCTTAATTTTGTTCGCGAAGCAAACAAAAATGTAATTGCGTAGCAATTATCGGGGGTTGGCGAGCGGAGGCGAGCAGGAGGCGGAGCCCTCTAGTATATATATAAATTGCACTTTTTTTTTCTAAATTGCAAACGTTTCTAAAAATCTCAGTCAAAATTCGGGCAATTTTGAAAATTTTTTATTTACATATTTTCATTTTATTCCTTTATATGATTTTTTTTGAATATTTTCCTCACTATAATTTTTTTTTCATTTTTTCCACGCTTTTCACATATTCCTCACTATTAGCATATTTCCACTCTATGTACAGTCTGCAAAAAAAAAAGATATCACCCTGAATAACTTTCGTTCTAATGATCGGATTTTCACGAACTAAGTGTTAATCTTAATGGTTCCTGAGGGTGACCTCAAATATGCTAATTAATTAGTGCTAACTATAAATTAAGTTACGAAATCAGACACAAAAACGTACTTTCTCTGAATAAACATATATTTTTTCTTACATATTTGGATTCTTAACCTTCAAAATATAGGGGGTAGCCGCAATCTGGGAAATATGGTCTCCATAGTTTGGTCAGGAGAGCGATCCAAAGTTCGTACCCCTTAATGTTAATTTCACTTTTTACGTTTTTAGTCATATTTTAAAAACTAATAAAGCAATTCGAAGAAAATTTCACCCAGTCATAAAACTCATTTACCCTAAGATAATTTCACGAAAAAAATAATTTTTAATAATTGTTAATTATTTTTTATTATTTAATTAAATTAAGGATGAAAAATTTTTGAATTATAAGGTATGAATTTTTTATACCATATTAATCTACATATTTTTCAATTGAAAAATCTAAAGTTTCAACTGTTTTTATTTAGTAGAAGCTGAGAAAAATTAAAATTAATTATTTTTAAAAAAATTAATTTGGCGACAATGAAGAAATGATTAAATGGGGCGATTAATATTAAAATGTGATAAACTTGCGAGGAACTTGACTTCGCGCGCTTAGCATAAAATTTCATTCATATTTTTTTTCGCTAATAATCATTTGCTTATCTTTTCATTTTTATTTTTTTAAGCTATGAAATACGATGTTTCTTTTTTAGTCGTCTAAAATTCTATTTGCAATTTAGTAAAGAAATTTGAATAAAACATTTTATTGAATAAAATACATTTTATTCAGAGAATGTGGAGTTTTATAAAAGCATACTTCTGATAGAATATGATTATACAACAGATTGTGCTTCTTTAATGTGATTATTTTTTATTTTTTAGTTTTTTTTCTCAATAACTGATAAAATTTCAATAATATACATACGAATGAATAAATTTGGAATAAAATATTCATCAATTTCTTGAATATATATTTTATGAATATTAATAAAAATACGTAGTCAACATTTTTAAGCATCTCTCACAACATCGCAAATTTCTCAAAATCTTATAGGGTAAACTAACCAGTGAAGGAATACTTAAGTTTAGCTTGTCTTTAAAAAAAAATCATAAAAATTTCAACATTTGTAATTTTAGCTAAATGACGTATTTGTTATTAAATGCAAATTATGTAAAAAAAATTTAGATAACTTACATAATATTGTTTTAAGCTTTTGGTGGTTTAAGTAATAAGTAGTAAGATAACCAAGTGAAGGAACAGTTCTTGAATTGAATAAACACTAAATTTTCCAGTGAATGAACACTTAATTTTGAGAATGTTTGATGCTCGTTAGGAATCCTTAGGCCACACAGATATCTGTCGCCCTGTAGATGCCTGAATTGACGGTTGTTAACACAGGTGGGCATTAGGAAAAAAAAATCTTTTAAGTTTTCGTGCCCCCATTTCAGTATCTTAAGGGCCTTACGAGCTCTGTTTAAAAAGAGAGTATCATATCAGATATATATATATATATATATATATATATATATATATATATATATAAGTTCAAAATGAAGAATAAAACAAAGAAAAATTATAGACATATGAAAAAAAGGGGGTGGGAAATAATAAGTAAAAAAAAAAAAAAAAACAACAAGCAATATTTTATTTAAAAAAAAAAAAAAAAAGTGAAATGTTAATTAAAAAACCGGAAAAAAAGCCGGAAAAAAAAAAGATATAATCTTTTCTTCAGCCCACACGATTATATCCGCAAAACAGAGTGCTTTCTGATATTGTATCAATAAAGCCAAAGCAAAATATATTAATACAATAGTGTGAGGAGCACTCAAAAAAAATTTTTTTTTTTATTTTTTTATTTTTTTTTTTTATTTTTTATAAAATAACTACGTAAAAATAGATCATAAAAAGTAAATATAACATGTAAAAACAGATAATAAAATAAAATAAAAATAAAAAATAAAATAAAAATAAAAAACATTAAAAAGGGGGGACTATAAAGCGAGTAGCAAAATCATAACAACTTACATGGACAGTTATTTTTCAAGAATGATTTAAAAATGTTTTCGCAGAAAGATTGCCAGATTACAAAATATGAAAACAAAAGCGCAAATTGAGTGTAACAAAAGGTAACAAAAGGTAAGGTTGAGTGTAAACCAAATATATATATATATATATATATATATATATATATATATATATATATATATATATATATATATAGAATCTATATATAAGAAAACAAAAATAATCATAGTAGCAGTATTTGGTGATAAATGTAGCTTATCGTAATTGAAGAATATGCTGTGCGACATTTTATGGTGAATTTGCGAACGTAAGTTTCAGAATGTATCGAAACATGTGGATGCTATTTGCTAATCATCTTTATCCAAAGAAAACCATGTAACGTAAATATCTAGCAAAATGAAGCAATTTCTTAAACAATGAATCATACAATATGCAACATGTTATTTCAATATCTTATTCTTAAACATAACATATTTCAATGTTTTTAAAATGCCACTAAACATTCAGCAATTCATTGAGTTATAGAAAAAAGAAATATCGTAAATTATAGAAAACCTTGTGAATGTGCATTAGAATTACTATACAATCTACATTTTATTATTCAAGCACTTTTTTTTTCTTCAAACTTTCATGCCTAGAAGACTCGATTAAAGCTGTAAAAATCTCTATCCCTAAAATTTTGTATATAGCTATTATAAGTTATGTTAATTTGATTTTAGTATGAAATCCTCGAATAAACATAGCAAAAATAGCATAATCTAAATAATATCAGATAAAAAGTTCATGTATTTAAATTCTAAAAATTTTTAAATCGATTCAAATTTTCTTTTCAAAGGAGATTAAAAAAATTTTTCTTTTTTCTTTTCTTTTTTGCTTTTTGGACATAAATAAACTTAAAAATTGTCTATTGCCTAGAAACTTCGAGATGTTTTCTATTAACTATTAATTAAACCTCTCAGAGCAATCACAAAACATTATTTCAATTTTTTTACAGTCAGAAATTGGTTGCCTAGCAACCTAGTAAAATTAAGCGTTTCTCTTTTGAATCAGTCAATGGGTTATCTTAAAATATTTATTTGCGCTGGCGACTTTTTTTGGCGGTTTTCTGGACTATCGCCAAATATATAAACCTTTATTGCAACCCAATTTACGACCCAATTGTTTTAAAATTTTGTCTACCCCCCCTAATTCAAGTGTCTAGATTCCAAATATGTAAAAAAAAATATATGTTTATTCAGAGAAAGTACGTTTTTGTGTCTGATTTCGTAACTTAATTAATAGTTAGCACTAATTAATTAGCATATTTGAGGTCACCCCCAGGAACCATTAAGATTGACACTTAGTTCGTGAAAATCGGATCATTAGAACGAAAGTTATTCAGGGTGATATCTTTTTTTTTTTTTTTTGCGGACTGTACAGCTTTTTGAAAACAAAAAGTCGGATTTTTTGGCACATCCTAACGTCTGTTTGCACTAAATAAAAGATGACTTACAACTTTGCAATTTTTATCCATATCTCGCACCAATTTCTAGATAGAAGTGCTAACTGACAAAAGGCTCATCTTATAGGGAATATCCATTTTACCACACCTAGTAAATGAATAAATAAATCTCACTACCTCCTATAAAAGAGGGATAAGTCAGTCACCATAGTTTGATATATCTGAGTTTAGTTTCTTTAAAACTCTTTAATTAAACCTTTGAAATCATAATTTATGTCCCGTGATTCTTTGTTATAATTGAGAAACTATATTAAAATAAGAAACCGCCATTTTAAACTAAGTATTAAAATGTAAACAGATTATTACTATTATATTTCCTAAGAGGCATAGACGTTAAAAAATTAAATTTGCCAAATAATCAATAAAATGAGTGAAAGTTCAAAAGATCATTTTGATAGTTTTATCGTGGTATTTCAGAGCGTGGCATAAAAGCTAATTATTTGGCTTAATTTACTTTTCAGTTTTGTGTTTGTTACTAAATGTTTGTTAATAAGAACTATAATTTTGGAAACCAGAATTTCCGATGAACCATTATCATAATAATCAGTAAAAGTTCTAAATGAATGGTTTGAATACCATGTAAATTGCTAGAATTGTGAATTTTTTTTCAAATAAATGTCTTTACCATTAGAAGTATTGCTATTTTTGCAGAACTTTTCTCACCGTGAAATATACTAAATATACACTTCGAATATTCTACGTATTTTTAATAAGTAGTATTACTTATTACTTACTCTTGTGTTTTAGAAATAATCGCGCAACTTTCCTGACAACCATTTTTGTGAAAATTAAAAATCTAAATTGGATTATTATTTTAAGTGATTATCAGAAGATTATTTCCTCATGGCTTTTTATATAGTGATCAATGTTTACGTATTACGATGCAATCTCGATCATTCTAGGGAATTTTATTACTAATTTGTGCAGACAATACAAGCCCGTACTATCTTTTATTAAACATAAATTTTTTTCAACGGATCTGGATCTTTATAAAATATGAGTCTACAGTTTAAAAAGCATGGTTGACAATTTGGGATCCTTAAAATTAAGTTTTATATTTTGAGTACCTATTTCGTCATTTCTTGTACTAAACATAATTTTATGCAAAAATTATTTTTCACAATTATTTATTTGATAAGGAGAAAAGTTTTTGTTGGTTCATAAAAAAGTTGTATGAGACACTCACTTTTATACCAAGTAATTTTGAACGTCTAATTCAAAATTTGAAAGGTATTGATTGAATAGAACTGAAAATTCGAACTAAAGATTTTTTAAAAATTTTATTATTGAGAAACAGATCGGACAATTCAAATATTGCATATTTTCTTCCTAAGTTGCACTGTTTGAAATGGGATAAAAATTTTTATATCTTGTGATTCAAAAACTTTTCAACCATTAGTTATTAAATAATAAAAAATTATAAATAAAAAAATTAATATTTTGCATGAAATTATATTTTGCGAAGCGAATTATATAAATGCTTGCAAACAACTTTTTATTCACTTATACAGTTACAGACATGCAGCTAAATACTCAATAACTGAAATTAACATTAAGAGACCGAACTTTCTTTTACTATCTTTTTATCGAAACTAACTTTCTTAAATTGCAATTACCTACTCCTATATTTTCAGGATCAAGAAGTTATAGATTGAAACAAATAATTGCTAACTTAAAGTTAACGCGGTTTTGAATCTGCCCAAACTGAATTTAAAGAAAACGCATCTTCTACCAATAGCAAATTTAATCTTTGAAATTAAAATATCATGCTTCTGCGTGAAAATTGGATAATTAAATCAAAGTTATCAAATGTCATGTTTTTTACTATGCGTACTGTGCATCTCATTTATCCCCTTAATTGTTAGTTAAAAGGAAACGTTTAACAGTAAATAAATTATTGCCTGGCAGCCTTAGCCTTTTTTTTTATTCAATCGCAATAAGTCTTTATATTCCTTAGACAATTTTATGCGTCTTTTATAATCTTCAGGGCCAGGATTGCCTGGTTGGTAGGGCACTGGGCCCATGTCCAATAGGTCGTGAGTTCGATTCCCGCAGACCGAAAACCCTCGGTGTAGTAAATGGTGACTGATGCACTTTGAATCTGTCGGGCTCAAAAAGTCCTCCAAGTTTCCATAACAAATCACTACGTCTGGGGGTACTGATTCAGGAGTTCCCTTGTCTTCTGGATTGAGTTCAAAATTACAAGGCTACGGAGTTGAACATTGGTTGTCGTAAACCCAGAATTGGGTCTGTTGTTTAACGACGGTTATAAAAATTCATCTGAGAATAAAATATTTATCTTCAGATGCATTGAAGTTGATAAAATGTTTGAATTCACAAATTCAATAGATGCCGATTTTGTTTTGTTTTGATCTAGTTTTTCCGAGAAAAGGTTGGACTGTGCCATTTATAAAGTGCTGGATTAGTTTAATAGTTTTGGCACAATTAAATGAAGTTAGTACATAAATGAACGTTTGATTATGCATGTTTGATTGTTAAAAGGATTTCTTAAACAACTTTGTTGTAGTGCTTGACGAAGAGATTGGTTTCTTAAACAATCTTAGAAACTAGAACATTTTTTGAATCATTGGACACTCAATCCGTACATAAAACAACACGAAACAGAATATTTCAAATTATTTTATTTAATCGTCAATAGCTTTAATAGTAAATGATTTCAGACATAAAATATTTTGTAATAAAAAAATTAATAATATATATGCAAATGTTAAGCGAAAAATCATCCTTTTTTTTACACAAAAACGGCGGAACACAGAAAGATCTAATTAAGAAAAACATATAAATGTAGACAATATTATTTAAAGTCTTGACTTTAACTGAGTCATACCATCAACCGGAAATCACGAGAATTGTTAGTGTTTTATAGATATGCGAATCTATAATAGGAATGGGAATCTATAATAGGAATCTGTTGGATCACAAAATCCTCCATGTTCCCTCAATAAATCAATTGGAGATTGACCATTATCTGGTTCAGGGCAAAATTATGATCTGTGGATGTATTAATGGGTCCGCCCTATAAACGGGTTTTGACGTATATATGTGGACAAAGTCGAAATCTTGGCCATAGATGGCACCACTGGAAAATAAGAAGAAGCGCACCCTCTTGATATACTATATAATGGTATACTGGTATACGACAACAACAACTACAAATCCATAATGTAATTTAGATACCTAAAATTTAGACACATAAAATTGAGTTCCATTTTTAATCTTTACTATGGACACTTCATAGGATCGCCACTAGTGTTCCACCCTACAAATTCATTCCTGTTTTGCTTTTTTAACCAGGCATATAGAGGTTGAAAATATTCCAGAATTGAGGCAGAATCCATTTTATCAGTTTTTCCTTTTGTTATCAGTTTCATGGCTTCTGTCCATGGTACTGAGCTACCCAATTTGAGCATGTCACTGAAAACGAAATAATATCTTACTTTTTTTAAAAAAAGTTCTTCAGTATGTTTAGTTTTAACGAAATAACAGTTTAGAAAACAAAATTTTATTTAATGTCAAGAATAGACAATCGAATGGTTAAAAATCTATTCTGCGGTTCTGATTTAAAAATAACTTTACATTTTTATTTCTTGAAAAATGTGTATTTATTTATTTAACGTCGGTGGTTAGTAATTAAACTTGAAAATCTGAAAGAATATTCAAACTTATCTTTTTTTCGGTTTAGAAGTGTAACACTTATTGTTTGAAAGAAATATTAAGTAAAATATTTTTGGATGTATTTAATATTGTTTATGAGTTTACAGCTAAAAATTAAGAAAGATAAATAAAAGATATTCAGAAACTGTAGCCAGGCAATAGTCTCTGAAGTCAGGCTTAAGGAGCTTCGCTTTTGTCGAAATGATCCTTTTTTACCACATTATTTGGAAGCTTGGGCAATAAACAATACTTACGAGACATATTTTTGTTAAAATGCCAAGATAATAAAATTTTTTTGGAGTGTTCAAAATAGTGTAGTTTCAAAAGAAATTTAGTTACTGTTTTAATTAATGTTGCGATAATTACCTTAGAAGTTTTCCTGCCTTTTTGTTTTTATATATACTGCATTTATGTAGAGGGCCTTTGTGGCCGGCTTCCTCACAAAGAGCTTGATGAAATTGAAATTGAACTATTATACTTGCAAAATACCTGAAAATTATATAAAAAATATTTCATTATTCTTGATGTGACAAAAAAATGCAAAAAAGCAGTAGCAATAACAATAATAACTTTTCTAAATTCTTAATGTCTCATTTTATATAAAGTTACAATAGTTGGTTTACTTTATTTACAAATACTATTATCTCAGATTATAAGACTTTGTATTTATAAAAAAATTTAGATTTCTTCTTTTATACTTATTTTAGGTAACATTATTTTTGAATTATTGTGTCAATAAAAAATTAAAGAAATATAAACATGTATACAGTGAGCGAAATAAAAAAAGTGGGACATCCAAATAACTTATGGTCTAATTATCGGATTTATACGTTCTGGAATGAAATTGTAATGTTTTGAGAGATAAAATTAGAATATACAAGCTCAACAAACAATATCCTAAGTTATGGATTTAGATTCAAAAACTATACTTTCTCCAGATTAACATCGATTTTTTTCCGATGGATTCGCATTTGTAGCATAAAAAAATAGCATATAAAATTTCAACATCAGCTGTGAAAGAATGGAAATCTTTTCTCTTTTCTCAGGGTCAGCATTTAGAACGGTATCATATACCTCGATATCTAAAGTCAAAGCCTGCTCAAGTGCTCCGTTTGGGATGTTACCAAGTGCAGATTCATATGAATTAACGATAACCTCTCTACTTTGTTACAAAACAAAATGCATTAATCACATTTGTCTAGTTCATAAAAAGTAAAAACTTTCTTACAGCGATGAAGGCAGCCTTAAATGTCACAGTAAGGGATTTTTTTTCATTAGGCACAATATTTACTTCATCTTAAGTGCAAGTAGCTTGTTTCTATGTTCGTATAAAAGAATGCAATTTTTATTGTTTCCTAAGATAGTGTAACGAGGAAAATGTTTTATTTCGTCTTCAGTAAAAACTCGTGTTGAGCTATTTCTAATTAACGAGGCCCGACACTGACTTATAAATTCCTTAAAGATTTGTTAGAGCGTGATAAACCTATTTTTCGATATAAAATTTAACTTTTCTTGCTCATTCCATAATGCAACGTTTTGAGATAATTCAAGTTAATATTTGGTAATGATGTTAAATAACTGATATAAATATTTTAAATTCAATTCAAATAAAAAAAAATCCTCAATTCATTGCTAAAAAATCATTTAAGGAAAATTAAAAAGTTTGACATCATATTTTTTTATTATAAATGTTAAAACCTCACTCATGGGGAAAGATTTTTTAACACTCGAGAATTATCACAGGGAATTACTTGAAATTACTAATTGAAATTTTAAATTTGGCAGGTCTCTTGTAGATCTCGGAAACATTTTTAACTTAGTTGTTTCCGCCTGAAATCATACATAAAGTACAGTTCGCAAAAGAAAAAAAAATTAAATAAAAAAAAAACACGTACCTCCCTGAATAACTTTTGATTTAATGATCGGATCTTCACATTCTAGGACTGATTCTTAAGAAGGGGTCGTCTGAAATGTGCTATTTAATTAGCGCAGATGATATTTTAAGTTACGAAATCAGACACAAAAACGTGCTTTCTCTGAATAAACATATCTTTTTACAAAGGAATCAGACTTCTGATCCGCAAAATATAGAGATCAGCCGCAATCTGGGAAATATGGTCCCCATAGTTTGGTTAGAAGAGCAATAAAAAGTTAAGTCTCCTTAATGTTAATTTCACTTTTTGCGCATTTTGCCATATGTCGAGAATTTTCTGAGCAAATTGAAATTTTTTGTACATTATTAAAAAGGTCGTTTATCCAAAGATAAGAAAATTCCTTGTAAAAAAATTTTAGTAAAATTTTTTTAATTATTTTATTTAAGAAAACTCGAAAAAAATTTGAATTGTAAGGCATTTAGTGTTTTTACGTCACCTAAAAATACATAATTTTGCGTGTTAAAATACAAATTTGAGGAAACTCGTCGAATAGTTTCTGAGAAATCGAATTTTAAATAGGAGACTTCTTTAGAATTAAATTCCTCAGGAGCTATTCAGCCAATTTTGCTCAAATTTTACCTTTAAACCTTTATACCTTTTTCGAAGATTCAAAAGTTTTTATACCTTTCAATTTTTATACCTTTTTCGACTATTATTTTACAAAACAATAATAAATAATAAATATTTACTAAAATTTATTTTTGCGTGGAAATATCGTTGGGTAAACGAATTTTATAATTGTACACAAAAATGTCTCAATTCACTTAAAAGGTTCTCGAAATAGGATGATATACGCAAAAAGAAAAAATAACTATAAGAGCTCCAAACTTTGGACCGCTCTCCTGAGCAAATGATTGGGACCATATTTCCCAGATTGCGGCTACCCCTACATTTTGGTAGTCAGAAATCTAAATCAGTCGAAAAAAGGCATATTTACTCAGAAAGTAGGTTATGTGCCTGATTTCAAAATATCTTCTGCTATTTAATTAGCATCAATTGATCAGCCGTTTAGCCGGTGGTCTATTTTTTTTATTTTGCACACTGTACATTCGCAGTTGTTCATACGCAATTTTTTTTCTGTCAGATGTCTTAATATTTTTCCCTTTACCCAGTCCTTTTTTAATTCAAAATCCGCACATTAAAATGGTCTTCTATTAAGTCTCGTAAGATATTTAATTTCATGGTTGAGGAATAATTTTTTTTCTCATTTCTGAAATTATTAAAATAAATACCTTAAGTAAGTTATATCGGCTCCTACGTGGTACAATGCACCAGCATCAAAATCATCTTCACTTCGTAAAACCGGAGGACACACCCCCTGATAATCGAGCCTGAAAGAATATCAAGAATAAATATTATATTACAGTCAAACTTGGATCATTGGAAGTAGAATGAGTTAGAGAAAAAAACTCGAACAATCATAAATATGAATTGCATATATTCAACTGAACATAAGAGATAAATAAAAAGATTAGTTCAAAAATCAAAGGTGTAACACATAAACTTAATTATGACCGGTTTTACAATTTAAAAAAAATTATAAATCGAACCTTTTTCCTTGCGTAGCTATTCCAGAGCAATGAAACATTTAATACAAGTATGTTCCAACCGTATTGAATCTCTCGCAAGAAGTGGCTCTAAGACCGGAAAGAATATATATATATATATATATATATATATATATATATATATATATATATATATATATATATATATATATATATATATATATATATATATATATATATATATATATATATATATATATATATATATATATATATATATATATATATATATATATATATATGCATATAATTATATACACTGTTGGGGATACACTGCCTGCCAGCACACTGGAGCCTGGAGCCTCTGTGTTGTCAGTAGAAAAACCAAAGCTGACAGTGCCCCGAGACCCCGTAATGGATAGACAAATGAGAGAAAATTATTACAAGAATTGAAAAGCACGGAAAAATAATGAACCACCAAACACTACTTAAAAGTACACATAGTAAGATTTGAAAATGAAACTCCCACTTGTAAATAAAAAATAGTTACAGTAACAGTAAGAATGAAATAGAAATTGCCAAATCAGTAAGAAAATAATATAAATAAATCACGTGCTGATCCCTATTTGTAAATCTTGAACAATAAAACAAAAATATATTCAATGAGCAAAAATTTTTTTTAAAAAAGTGCTGCCATCTGCTTTGGAAACGAAATCCTAAATTTCACTGCCTATTTATGCGGCCTTCAATATCGGCCGAGCTATTTGAACGTTTTTAAAATATTTTGAACTAAAACATCAAAAATATAACAATTAAAATGAAAACTATTATTCTTTAAGGTAATCCTGAAAGTCCATACAGCTGAAAGAAAATCTGTTTTATTATTACAAATAAATTTAAACCTAATAGTGTGACTAATAAAAGTATTTTTCTTAAAAATCTTAAAGTAAAGGTTGGAATTAGAATGTGTTAAACTAATTACATTAAATTTAAAATACTTCCTTTTATCGTGGAATCCAATGAAAATTTTATTGTTAAGAATTTTAATATGATACAACGCAATGAATATTTATGATGCAACGAATATAAAATATTTAAATATCTAAGAATGTCATAAAATTCTATTTTTGGTTAATGAGATCTTTAAAACAGTGAACATCATTGATGCTATCTTAAAAATATTTGGAAAAAAAGATCAGTATAGTCTCTAGTTTTGTTCATATAAATGGAGCTAGATGTAAACGAATGAGAAAATTAATAAATCTCTCTCCTGAACGATCTAGAAGATTTTTGAACTATTTTTAGGATTGGGGGCTGAAAATTACACTTTTTCTTCACTGTCCAAACTTTGAGGACACTGCATGAATAGTTTCGGAGTTATACGGGAGAAAGATACACAGGCAAACTATACATTTTATTAATATAGATTGCAGAAATGATGGACATGTAAAATTCAGACCACATAGGTGAATATTTGTTGCAAAATTTTTAAGAATTTTCAATGATTTTAGTTTAGCGCCTAAAATGATTATGGTAAAAGACGTAAAGTATGATAAATATAGTTTCACTTTTTAAGGTCATTTTTTGTATTCTACCTGCTTTTTTAGCATGATGACATAAAACATTAAACGCGTCTTGCCAAAATAAAGGTCATCAAATGCATTGATGTCTTACTGAACCAAATTTCTAAATTTATCTAAAATTTATTAAATTTAATTTAAAATGATTTATTCATTTAAAATTCTCATAATTTTATTCATTATCTAAAAAACGTATCTACAATAATAGTCTGCAATTTAATTATGTGCTCTGTTGTGGATTATACAAAATTAAATTTTAAGTGCTAAAAAAGTCCCTGAATTTAGAGCCATTCTGCAAGAAAGTCACTTATAGAGAGATATATATGATCTCTCTCTCTCTCACACACACACTTATATAGAGAGAGATATTATATCTCTTAAGGGACTTTCCTGCAAAATGGCTCTAAATTTAGGGACTTTTTTAGCACTTAAAATTTAATTTGTATAATTAATAACAATGCAGATAATTAAATTGCAGATTATCATTGCAGATAAGTTTTTTAGATAATGAATAAAATGAATAAAATTTTAAATGAAATTATGAAATTTAATAAATTTTAAATAAATTCAGAAATTTGGTTTTATATATATATATATACGAAAGCACTAGGCTCCGCTAATAAATAGTTATGAAAAGAAGCAGCAGCTGAATAGAAATCAAAAAGCTAACAGGCGTATTTTTATGCTTTACCTTAATTTCCACCAAGCTTTATTGAGTTCACTTTTGTCTGTAGACCCATTAAAAATATTCGATCGCCAAAGATCTACGATCAGTCCATGTGGCTGAAATGCTATTTTTTCTAATGCCATGTAAAGTAGAATATTGATTTCAGTTTCTGTAGAACAAATAAATTAGCTTATTAGTACAAAACATTTGTTTTAAATTAAAATTTTAATGGTAGAATAAATAATTGTATCAGTAATTCGCATTTTCTACTAAATAATAAGTTGTTTATTTTAAAAGGAAACAATGATTTCCCTGAAGTAAAAGCTTTAAGTTCGGAAATACTAGTTACCATAGTTATTAAATATTATAAATAAATTTTTATTTGAATTATATTCAAATGTTTTACAATGAAATTGCTAAAATAGTGTTCTAGTAATATTTTAGGAATTATCTTTGAAAAGGCAACAAAGTCTTTTTTTTTTAAAAATTCCTTTCTGTTCTATTTTACAAATTTCTATGTTTAATATCATATAAAAGCTTTATGTTGCATTTGCTAGAAATGAAAAAAACCATAATAATTAATTACTTAAAGTTTTTAATTTGGAATAGACTCTATGATATAATTTACTTAATTACTCTTTTAAAGTAATTTATATGCATCTTTTTATTTCAGTAAGTTTAGCATAAAGATTTTATGTGACACTAAAGAACCATACCATGACTGAATAGAAAAAAGATCCAAGAAGAAAAAAGGCAAATACAGTTTCATTTCTAGTTGAATGTATACACTCATAGTAAAATTATTAAATAATTTTGTTTACATTGAACTCTATTTTGAAAATCATAAATGTTGTTTTTTGCTCTTGGTCATGTTGATCAAATTACCTGGATCGTCTGTAGCTTCTTCTAAGAGACCAATTCGTTCTAAATAATCAGTGGTTGTTACAGAAAGAGCTATCAGGTCACCAACAGCTTCATGAAATGCTAAAAGCAAAGGTGAAAAACGATTAAATAATCTCTCTCTATCACAAAATCGTTAGAGACCTCAACGTTGTTTAGGGTGGGCATTTTAAATTAAATTTTGCTTTGCTGATCAAAAACTTTTTAACTTAAAAAAATTACGGAGACTGTAGAAAAACGTACAAGTAATACGATGGAATAAGAAACTTAACATTAGTTAGTTTGAGAATTAGTATTTGTCAAACTTATAGCAAAAGAAATGCATGTAAAACTTCTTCTTTCGGGAATTTACATAAAAAATCATCAACATCATTTTTCAATAAATCAAGTGAATTTGTCTTAAGATGGCCTTACAACACGAAAACAAAACGTGAAAACATTTATTACGGTTGTTTCTACGTGATTGGAAAATTTCATCATTTATTTCAACAACCAAATTTCCGATATTCACACAAGAATTGGACTCCATTAAATTAGTAGTTATGTATGATTTGAATAAAAATTTAACCTTAAATAACAACACTTAAAAACAGAGATAAGGAAACCTATCTCCAAAATGTGTTCGTTTAATCCTTTTTTTTTGTGTCAATTGGTTACATCTAAGTTCTAACAAAAAGTTTGAACTAAAGATACGCTTTTAATGTAACATTTATGCAGTAGACAATTCTAATTGTAGTTGACACGGATCTATTGTTATGCGATGTCTTTTGAATGATTGCAGTGAAAATATGAGTTTTTTTTAATTGTTAAACCGTCAAAATCACCGTATTTACTAGAGAAAATAGTATGCTATTGTAAATTAAGTTTTGTTGGCGATAATTTTAACAGAAATAAGTTTTCCTCGAAGATAGTGGCGTTTCCACAAAACTCATGGCATGAATAAAACCTGAATAAGACTCAATTACGTACGTGTATAGTTTTTTTTTGAGTTTGAAGTTGTGTCACATACTATTTATTAATAGTTACTCTTTGATTTTGACGTAGTGGCACATACTATTTATTAATAGCTACTTACAGCCATTGAAATATAAATTTTATCTGACTCAACTACATAAAACTAATGCAACTACTAAAAGTAATACATGACATGCATATTATACATAAGAAACTACTTCCTTGATTATACCTTTTGTGATATTATGTATGGAAGGGGTATGTATGCAAGAGCATATGAAAGATATAGCAAACGGTACAGGGTACAGTACAAAACTGTACAGGAGAAATCTTTCAAGATGATTAAGCGAAAGTTCATTCTGAAATAATGCAGTTTTAACAGTTTATTTCCGTTTCTTTGATTTTACTTGCATACTAAGTAGCATAAAATGGTGGATATCACTGCAGTACCATTATTGGAATGAAAGCCTTTGCTCAAAATAATGATAAAAATAATTTTCAAGTAGTTTTGGAGAACGTTTTAATCGTTAAATAGCGCAGTTTCCATTTTAACACTTAGGTTTCTGAGTATTGTGCTGCTATCCAGTAGAAGATTGAAAAAAATCGTAAAGTACTTATCTGGTAACAATACTACGCAAGAGATTGATTAAAAAATATCACCGTCGTGTATTGTGTAGCTCTATAACTATACTGCTTCAACTCCATTAAGTGCATATAAACTGTAAAATAAGTCAGCTGTGCTAGTTCTTGAGCTACTATAGGTTGATTCCTTATTTTATTTTAGAGAAGACATTACATTGACCTAATTATGAGCTTACATCAGTACAAAAGTGAGTTTAATAATATCAAAGTTAAAATTCAACTCCGTAGCCTTGTAATTTTGTACAAAACCCTGAAGACAAGGGAACTCCTGGAATCTGGTATTGCTAAACCAATTCTTGATAGAAATATTCCGTATTTGCTTTACATGAAAAGGAAAAATACTAAAATTTCCCGCAGTTACGACAAGACAAGAGGACTCTATGGTCGACTTACCACTGAATATATTTTACGTTAGCACTGTGGTCAAGAAGGTGTATCGAGCAGTCATCGCTGGGATTCGAACCTGGGTCACCTTATTGGGAGGGGAGTGCTTAATTCCTTGAGCCATCCCCACTTAATTTTGATGAATAAAAAGTAACAGTTTCCATGTCAATATTTATGCATCTATTCATAGTGCTGTTTATATAGATAAATTATAAAGTAACTAATACTCGAAAACTGCGATAGTAGCTCGTCAGTTCCCGTGTTACTATCGGTAAATTTTTTATTTTATTCTTAAGAGCAGAGATTAAGTTGCAGATAAATTTAGTTAAGTGTAAAATATTCTATTTTTTTATAATGTTTTCCTAAACAGGAAATTATACCTGGATGAGCTCCATGTCTCTGATAAAGAGAAAGATCTTGTACATGCAAGTAGTATTCTATGTGTCCCATTTCATGATGCACAGTGGCTAAGTTATCCATATCAACTGAAGTGCACATCTTAATTCTGAAAAAAGCAATAAACTACTCATGCTGTGGAATACTGTCCATTACTTACAATTATGCTCTACACGAAAAATTACATTGATTTAAATTTCTGACTTAAACAAATTAAATCAAAATATTTATTTCTAAATTAAGGTGCTCTGCTTTCTGATCGCCTCTCTCATCATTCCCTTTTTCTTCAATCAGATTTTATCGCTTTACGATGAACGACTTGTTATAACTAAATTAAGAAGTGTTTAGTTGTAATATCTCGAAATGTTCAATCGTATGAATTGAGATTTTGTTTCACGAATTTAGTTTCCGATTCCTTCGAATTAAAATTTAATCTAATTATTCTACTTGGTTGCCATTTTTTTATACTTCCAATTTAATTTTTGGTTACTTTAAGAACGCGTTAAATGTTTTTGTCCCACGAGATTATTAAGTACTGGGGATAAGAGTCTATGCCTAATTCATGAATTATAAATATTCGCTATTTTAATAACGTATGCTAACTAGGCACATTTTTTCGCAAGATTGATAAAAGTAAATATAACGTATTTTTTATTTAAAAATTACAAAACGAGTAAAAATTATAGATACAGATTTAAATAAGTTTATCATTAAATGCTGAGAAAAGAGGTAATACCATAGAAATGCCTTTTAATAAAGATACGCCGCTTTTATTTTCGTTCTTTTTATTTGGAATAATGAACAAAATCGAATATTTAGTGAGAAAATAGGATAAATAAATATGATAAGTAAATCCCATTAAATTGGGGATAAAGAATATTTTATAGGCAAACAATACATTTATAACTTTCATTAATTTTTTACTGGTGGCAACAAAAGATAGCTTGATCTTTAATGAAAAAGCTACATCATACCTAACGATTTCTTTTTACAATGAGAATGTTCGGAGTGGTCATAATTTTCATGTACATAAATTATATAAAACCAATACAATAACTCATTGCATTATCTTTAAAAAATTATCTAAGTCGAAATTATTAAACATTTTGAAAGATCACGGTCAAAAAAGTTTTGAAAAAAGAAGTATTTGTTATGTGTTACGAAAGAATAGTGCTAAACAGAGACGCATTAAAATATCCATTGTGCATAAGTTAAGACTAGGGCAGTTCAAATGAATGTTGGAATTTTGCCAAATGGTAGTTTGCGAAAAAGGCAAAGCATAAACCTTTCTTCTTCAGAGACACTAAAGAGGAAAGCATTAACATCAAGTTAAATTATTCAAACTCACTAAAATTTCACTTAGTATCTTTTCCCAATCTTCTTTTTAATTGGTTCATACCAAATTCAAGTAGTATTTCATCAATTATTATGAATTTAGCCCTTTTATAATGAAATAAGAGCTCGAAATTAATTATTGATTTGTAATATTTGAATTTGAAGCCTCATTTAAAATGCATAAACATATATTCAGAACAGACATTTAATATAGGCTTTAGATTCGATAGTAAAAATGCAGCTTCAAAGTTGAAACTCAGAAGAAAAAGAAGGAAACAGAAAGATGCAGAAGAAAATTGCAAATAAATTACGACAAGGAAGAGAAAGATGCTTAACAGAGTAGAGGAACAAGATCAAAAAAGATAATCGAATAAAAGAAGGGATGTTTTGGAGGAGAGAATCAGATTTGGATGGAGAAGAAAACAGATTTCTAAACATCTGGAAAGAAAACGATACTGGAAAAGTAATTATCGATGAAATATTTCAAAATCTGAAATGAAATCAAGGTTGGTGTCTGAGGACTGGTAACCATTGTTGAATATTTTCTCCAATCCAATTCATATTTTCTCTGTTTCCTTCTTGTAACTTGTTAGTAATTTGTATCTCTGTGTGTCCTCTTTTCAATCTCAGTTTTGACCGTGATAAGAACCCAAATTGTATTATATATTTTTGTTGTCATTATTTGTTAATCACTAAATAATCTTTTCATGACAATAGCATTTTATAAAATAATCAGCGTTTTAAACATTAATAACTTATTAATCACAATTGAAATTTGAAGAAATATTTATAAATTCTATTTCAAATTTGAAAATTATTGTTCACAATAAAAAAGAAAACATTGTCTCCATCTCACCTAACATCGTTTCCATCAAAGAAATACCAAGCAGAGGGGTGGCACACCATTTCTCTGTTGAGGGGCTTTTCGATAATGGATTTATTCCAGAATTCTGGTGGCATAGGCTTCAAGCCAATAGACGTAAAGAATTTTTCAGCTATCTTGAACATATCCAGAGGAGTTATGTTCTAAGAAATATGAAGGAAGGAAATAAATTAGTTACCAGTTGTTCTTTGCACATTATTTTTGATGTATAATGCAGTTCCTTTTAAAACGCATCAAATATTTTGACAACAGTATTTTCATATAATTGTACAGTTTTTCTTAATACTAGTGGGCTGCGTCCCCTGCGCGCTAACGCTCGCCAACCCCTGAAAATTGCTACGCAATCTTATATGGTTTGCTTCGCGTACCAAGATCGCTTCGCTCGTTACTAACTTAGGTACATTGCAAATGCACACAATTCTAAGAATTCAAAACAATCATTCAAATCCATATACAATCCATTTTTAGTAAATACTAAGTCATTAAAATAAATTTGAATTCAAATAAATGACGTGTAATTCGTTGAACTTATTAGAAATGTGCTATAGTATAATTCGTGATGTAAATCAAAAATCGTCAAATAAATTCGTAATGTATAAATTCGTGAAAAAAAGCGCTTTCGACAAAATACTAAAATAGAGATCTATCGACGAAGAATACTCACTTCTGCCTAGCTTAATAGTATGAGATTGCCGCAGCTGATGCTCTCTGGTTATTTCAGTTTCCGTTTTTAAAAGCGCTATATGTTGAGTCACCTCAGATAGATTTGGCATGTGACATTTTTAGCGGCAATCATGGGTCGATTCGCCGTGTAACAGAAATAGTAGCGTAAGCAAAACAAAGCAAACGTTGCCACCGGCGGAAAAGAAATACAGCCAAAATTTGGGAGCCACGTAAGAGATATATATTAGACTAGGAGGCTTTGCCCCCTGCTCGCTGGCGCTCGCCAACCCCCGGAACTGTTTTCGCAATTCATTTCGGATTGCTTCGCAATCCAATGCTCGCTTTGCTCGCTCATTGGATACGTTCTTAACGTCTAGCTTTAGTATACTTTTTTGAATACTGGAGTTCCGAAAACTTTTCACTGTAGAAAATTCTAAACCTGTACATTTTAATATTAATTTGAAATTGCAAACAGTTCGCATATTTTTCTTAATCACACTATTCTAAATTTCAGTTGAGAAAAGTAACTGTTGTAAGTTTTGTTTTAAAGTCTTTCCCACCAGAGGGCTAAAGCCATGTGTTGTAAAACAATATAAAATAGTAGTCTGCCATTGAACGCGGGATGCAGAGCATCAGCTTTGATGAAGATAATTTTGTAATTTTAATTCTCTGAAGGGCGTCACCTTAATAATATGGAATTTGTAAAATAAATGTATATATTTTTGATTGTTGATGAAGCCCATCATTTTGTGTTTTCATCAGTGTTCAGAAGCAGAACAACTATAAGTTTTTTATTTTATCACAAAAATATAAAATGTATAAAAATCAAAGAAAGGAGTAAGAAAATGAGTATAGTTATAGAAAAAGTTAAAATTATAATATAGTATTTGTCAGTTAAAGTAAAACTTTTTGTTTAAGTCATTGCTAACAATTCAAATTTCTCCGAGGCAATTCTAAAGTATAAATTAAGGTATTATTGTTAAGTTGAAACACAATACTTTTAGTTTTGATGTCAACAATACAATTCAATTTTTCACAAAACTGATTGTTTCCATTGTTAAGTTCAATGTCAACAATTCAAATTTTTCTGAGGCAACTCTTAACCTCTAAATATTATTTTTTTATGTACACATTTCTAAATGTCAGTATTCAACCACAAAACAACTTAAAGTCCTCAAATTTACCATGAAGTTGTAAAATGTAATGAAAGAGGGTCATAGCAATAATGAAATAAGAAGTAAAGTAAGTACTGCAAAATTAAAACAATATTTTTAATCAATGGACCAAGTTCTTCTAAAAGCAGATGTGTAAGTAGGTTGTTTATTTAAAACTTTTTATAGAATTTTTTTAAGAACACAATTGTTAATTTGAGCATTTGGTGATACAACACTTTTAGAATTGAAGGATTTGTTACGTCAAGCTCTCAGGTATCATAATTTTGATCTAGTTGCGCTTCTATGTCATTTTGATTTATGTTGCTAAGTTAACTTTCAAAAAATTCTATGGCTGGCAACAGCATTTTTATTTTTTAAGTTGTTTAGTTTTATTTCTTTTAGAATTCTTTATTTTTTTAGCGAAATTTTTTTTAACCTAACAGAATTCTTTGCCGACTGTTTTCTCTATGAATGAAGAAAATAAAGTAAATATTTAACTGTTGTGAAAAGAATCTTATTTAGTTGTACAAAGTACTTCAGCCAAAATTTGGGAGCCACGTAAGAGAATTATATATATTAGATCAGAAACACATCATTAAAAGGCAGAATGCTTTGGTGTTTTCAAAACAAAGCAAACGTTGCCACCGGCGGAAAAGAAATACAGCCAAAATTTGGGAGCCACGTAAGAGAATTATATATAATAGATATTTAGATCTATTGGTAAACAGAAGTGATTTTTCTAAGTAATCATTTTTTAAAATAACATTTATGTTGTTATAACGTTATATTGTTGAAACAAATTTGATGAGTTCACATCCTTAATTTAATATTTTCACTTACCAAACGGTAGGATATATTAAAAATTTTTTTTTTGCCTGCATCTCATTGTGCATGAAGCTGATCCTTAAGTTCTAAATCATTTAACAGATCTCTTTAACTGTAATTTATAACAGTATATTAATGTTATTTGCTCAAAAATAATAATTGTTAGACCACCTTTCTAAATAACTTTATCTTAAAATGTAAGGCAGATTTACATTATAATACTAATAAAAAAACAGCAATTCTCTTAGTTTTAAACTCTTGAATTAAAAGCGTAATAATAGCAGTACAGGAAAATAACTTTAAGTTAGGGATTCAAAAATATTTATAGAAAAGCATGACTTTTATTAATTTTATGCTGACTACAACCAAAACAATAAGGAGACGAATGAGGAAAAACTGGATCACACCACGTGATTTTCTGGCCAATAAAAATGCACCGACAACAATGGAAAACTGCGACACCATCTATTATATATAATTCTAACACCAAAGCATTCTGCCTTTTAATGATGTGTTTCTGATCTAATATATATAATTTTCTTACGTAGCTCCCAAATTTCGGCTGAAGTACTTTGTACAACTAAATAACATACCTGCCAACTTTTACGCATTTGGCGTAAAATTTTATTTTTATATTTAAAGTGGTAGTAAACATATACTACTTTTTTCTTTAATAAACTTACTTTTTTAAATGATTTTGATCACCACTATTCTTAAAAAAATTAAGCATATACATTAATATGCGTTGTAATCCACGGTGGTCCGCTAAAGCGTTTTAAAATATAACAAAGTTTTTTGCTTACAATTGAAATTTTAATTCTATTCCACTACCACTGAGAAAAAACATAATGGAACGGATCAAAAGTTGGCAGGTATGAAATAAGATTCTTTTCACAACACTTAAATATTTACTTTATTTTCCTCATATATCAGTCGGCAAAGAATTCTGTTAGGTTAAAAAACATTTCGCTAAAAAAATAACGAATTCTAAAAGAAATAAAAATAAACAACTTAAAAAATAAAAATGCTGTTGCCAGCCATAGAATTTTTTGAAAGTTAACTTAGCAATATAAATCAAAATGACATAGAAGCTCAACTAGATCAAAATGATGATACCTGAGCTCTTGACGTAACAAATCCTTCAATTCTATAAGTGTTGTATCGCCAAATGCCCAAATTAACAATTGTGTTTTTAAAGAAATTCTATAAAAAGTTTTAAATAAGCAACCTACTTCAACTGATTCTTGAAGAACTTGGCTCATTGATCAAAAATATTGTTTTTATTTTACAATACTAACTTTACTTCTACTTTCATTACTGCTATGACCCTCTTTCATTACATTTTACAACTTCATGCTAAATTTGAGGACTTTAAGTTGTTTTGTGGTTCAATACTGACATTTAGAAATGTGTACTGAAAAAAGTAATTAGAGGTTAAGAGTTGGTTAAGGCGGGAAAGACTTTGAAACAAAACTTACAACAGTTACTTTTCTCAACAACTGAAATTTAGAATAGTGTGATTAAGAAAAATATGTGAACTGTTTGCAATTTCAAATTAATATTGAAATGTACAGGTTTAGAATTTTCTACAGTGAAAAGTTTTCGGAACTTCAGTATTCAAAAAAGTATACTAAAGCTAGACGTTAAGAACGTATCCAATGAGCGAGCAAAGCGAGCATTAGATTGCGAAGCAATCCGAAATGAATTGCGAAAACAGTTTCGGGGGTTGGCGAGCGCCAGCGAGCAGGGGGCAAAGCCTCCTAGTCATTAGAATTTTAAAAAAGAATAACTCACACTACATTATCTATCAGGAAAAAAATAAATGAAATGTTTTGAAACGCTTGTTAATGGAGATTATAGAGTTTAGTGGGAAAATTTGTTTAATGGCATTTTAGTGAATTTCCTAAAACTAGCTTTAAATTGTATAGAAATATAAAGTAGATATTCACATTTAATGGTAAAAAATTTAAATTTAAGTAGGTATTTACGTAGTAGGTATTATTTTTTATATTTTAAACCGCCTTAAATAACGACTAGGTTAAACTAAAAGATGTTCTATAATTAATTACATGCATAATATAAATAACAACATACATTTGTATAGTTAATAACATAAGTATAATTCAAACACGTCAAGTTGGTGATAGGCGGGAAAGCTTAGCGTAAGAGTTTGATTTCGATATCTATGTCAGAGAAATGCCATTCGGGAGGAGACGAGCTTTATTCGTGGTGAAATCAGCGATTCCACACAATTCCAGAGAAGTATCTATAATTCAAGGACACATTCAGCAATGTCCTACTCGCAAGAAAGAGATGAAGAATACAGGCTTCGGGTGCCATTAGGAACCTCTGGTGATTTCGAGAAAAATCTCAAATGCAGTTTAATCAGTGCATGAAAAATTGAACGCAGAATATGATCCTTCAAATTTAGCTTTTAATATACAATGGAATCCGCAAGTTAAGCGAAGACTAAAATAGCTTGTTACAACTGTGTTAACTTGTGTCTTTGTCATGATCTTAGAATTGTATTTATTTTGCTTATTTATTTTAAGCAATAAAAGAACTGAGTTGGTGTATGCTTATTTTGATCTCTTAACAAATATTCGAGGACTGTGTTAACTTGTGTCTTTGTCATGATTTTAGAATTGTATTTATTTTGCTTATTCATTTTAAGCAATAAAAGAACTGAGTTGGTGTATGCTTATTTTGATCTCTTAACAAATATTCGAGGACAAAAACTCGAGTACAAAGACTTGTCAATAGATTTAATGACGAAGCAGGAGTGCTTATCCTAATAAGTCCGTAGAAGAAAAATGCAGATTTAATGTTAAATCTGTAGCACACGGTTCCACATTAAAAAATCGCTATTGAAATTACGGTAAAAAGTAATGTGCCTCTTTTACAGTCAAATTCAATTTCATCGTAAAATTTTACCGAACAAAAAGTATTAAATACCGCAATGTTTACAGTAGTATTTACTTGATCCTTGTATATTATTATAAATATGTGTATATTATACGGTAAAAATTGCGAAATAAAACTTTAAGGTAAAAACGAATTATATGGTAAAATAGATTAAATGAATGCTGCCTTCAGGCTGCCAGTACTTTTTATCCGGAATTTTTTCAGCTCAAAAATCATGTGGTACATCCCAGTGTTACAAATACTGAGCTTATTAGTTATATGGGTAATGTGAGTAGTTATATGGATACCCATTTTCTTCACACATCATTTACTTTAGTAACACATTTTTTTCAATTACCTTTTCCCGCATTGCCTTTGTCACGTCTACTGATTTCTTATTCGGATAAGGTATAACAAGGTCAAAAATATTTCCCCAAGAATAAGCCCACAAGTTCCCTAAAATCAGAAAAGAACTCATTAATATGTTGCAAGTTCATTAATTTCAAGTAAATTATTTATTTCTATGATTAATATAAAAATAATGCCTTTTACCAGAAAACAAAGATATTATCTGAAATATAAACAAAAATATTAGGAAAAGATGAATTTAAAAAATACAATTATTTTTATTCAAGCATCAAACAGATAATAGGAAAATTAATCAAAAAGTTTACAAAATCTTACCTAATAAATGGGCTGGTATAGGACCATTAGGTTTTATGTAAGATTCTGAGTATTTTCCAATTAACTTTCGTCTCACATAAGCATGCAGTTCTCTGTATAATGGCTTGAGAGTTTCCCACATCAAAAAGTAGTCTTCATCTACTTCAAATTGCGTATTTGAGTAACCTGATAAAATATTTTTCTTATAATTTAGTATGATTAAATTGCTAGCAATACTGGTAAAACTTAAAATGCATAAGTGCTCAATAATTTTATATATACACCGAAGAGCCATTACATTATGACCACCCTACTGATAACATGTAGGACCACCTTTAGCCCTCGAAACTGCTAGTACCTGCCATGGCATTGATTCCACAAGGTGCTGATAGGTAGTCTGAGGTATCTGGTACCAAGCGCTCACCAACTGGTCCTGCAATTCCCTCACATTGCGAGGGGGTAGCGTGGCAGCACAAATTTGGTTTTCCAAGTAGGACCCCAAATGCTCTATTGGATTATGGTCAGGTGAATTTGGGGGCCAAGACATGACTTGGAAGTCACTGGTATGTTCCTCGAGGATTCGGCCCTTATGACATGGTGCATTATCCTGATGGTAAACACCATCCCCCGCAGGAAAAACTATTGCCATGAATGGGTGAACCTGGTCTGCAACTATGTTCAAGTAGCTTACAGACGTCAGGGATTGTTCTATGAGGATTATGGGTCCTAATGAGCCCCATGAAAATATTGTTCCTGGGCGAGAAACCATGAAAACCTGGGCGAGCCCATTGTTATAGATAGAGGGGGGTCAGGCTCTTCGGTGGCTCTTTGTAGAGGCTCTTCGGTGTATATATATTTATAAAATACTTGCCTGGCAAAGATCTTAAATTAGTATTTAATTAATGAAATATTTAAAATTTCATTATAGTATGACGAATCATTGTCAACATCAACCACAGCAAAGGAGAAACAACGCAAGCAGTTTGGTAAAACGATGAAATTGAAAACTGAAGATAATGAAAAGAGATTGTCAGAAATGCATCCCGTCAAACTGTTTCATATTTTTCTTCACTATTACCTCGATTAAGGGCTATCCAATTGGTACAGGAATAAAGATCTTCCTAATATGGCTAGCAAGGTTATAATCCCGAAAATGTTAGGTCGTTTCGAACAATACTGGCAGTTCTTACTGACGCAAATATCCCCTTCTCAGTCGCCGAATCATCGGATAGAACTCTTTTGTTGCCTAGTTTAACTTAAGTGGTTTTTATAGTTTTCATTTCCATGTTGTTCAAACGTTTTTTTCTTTTTTCTTTCTTTTTTTTTAATGGCGGGCACTTGGTTCTATTTTCCATTGGTCATAGAAAGTGCCAGAACTGCTAACTCTCCTTTCGTTGTTCAAACGCAGGTTATATTAATCGGAAGCTCTATCGGAATCGGTAATCGGAATCGGAAGCTCTATATCATCGGTGGCTCAAGCACAATGCTAGATCTAAAATTTCTCTTTTCTGCTGAGTTGGGTTCAACATTACTAGGTTACAAAACTAAACCATATTAGCTGATCTGGTCAACGCCGGTCATAAAATAAATAAAATGATTAATTATAGTTTGGTAAAGACTTTTTTCTCACTTAAAAGCAAAATCTGTAACTGCTAATGTTTATTTCATTACTTCATTTTTTGAAGGACTCTAAAAATCAAATATTAGAGCAGTGTTTCCCAAAGTGTGGTACGCCTACCCCCAGGGGTACGGGAACAGCTTAGCGGGGCTACGCGTTCTTATGCGAAATATCTTGCAACAAACGAAAATTTCAATTTTTTTTAAAAAACAAAGCTAGAAATGAAAATTTACGATTATGTATTTTTCAATTGGCTAGTTTTTGCAGAGTTAACAGTTAATAATTCGTTGCTTCAACAGACAGTAGTGATTTTTAACTTTAGTGTAATTTTTTATTGTAAAAAATGCATTCATTTTTTTATTAGTGGTACACAGCGTTACGATACACAAAAGTCAAAAGTTTGTGAAACACTGTATTAGAGGATATGAATGTTTATAGATTAATATATAGACATATTTTTGGGATTTGGAGGAGAAAAAAATGTCACTTTGCACTCTCTATATATATGTTTATAATTGTTATTATTATCATGATTATCTCACCATTTTCATTATTAAGATCGATGTATCTGAGATAATCTCCTCTCATTTTCCTTCCTGTCTCGTCTCGCCACTGAGTCCAAAAATGTTTGAGCTCCTGATAATTTCTTGATTCTTTCATAATTTCAGATATATCTAAAATCAAATATTAAAAGTAATTAAAATTTTTTGCATGTATAAAATGAAATTGATTTCGTTGGTGCATATATCTCAGTTTCTGAAAGTAGTCAAGATCATAGAAATCCGATTTTTAAATTTGAGAGGTTGCAAAAGATGTAACATTTATACTAAACAGATCTGTTTTAGTGTAATATTTCAAATTTAATTTTTTAATGGAAACTTCATTTTTAAAATAGTTACTCCATCTAAACATGTTTATATTTTAGTAAAATTTTACCATCGCAAATTTTTATAGTGATCGCTTTGGTCTTCTCATATAGAGAAAGAAAACACCGCAAATTTTACTATATTCTGGTAGTTTCGATCATACTTGTTTTCTCAGCGTGAAATAAATTTGAAAACGCAGAAGATCTCACTTTTATGAATAATGTTGATGTGACGAACTTGGAGAAAAACACGTGAATAGTTACAATGTTTAAGTACTCTCTAAATGAGTTATAAAGTTATGGTGCTACAATTTCAAGACCAACAGCAGTGTCAGCATTACGCTGAAGCGGCTTTTATTTCAGCTGGTACCTATCGATATGAAGCTGGGTGCGGTTTTTCAAGCCGCTACTGAGGATCAAATCCCAATCATTTGCAATGATAGCTCAGCGCCTTTTACCACTGAATCATCGCAGTTCAGTTACAATATTAACAGTTTAAAATATTTCCTTCTTACGCCCCTCAGCAAATTTTAAAAAAACAGAATATCATATACTGCGCTTTTGGGAAAAGGAATTTTATAATTACCTGGGTCTAATTCTAATGTACAAGGCTGGAGGAAAGTTGACAGGTAGCTGCATACTTTAGCTTTTCCATAAATTTCTTCCATTTCTGTAATAACTTTTTTGAGCTGCAAAAATTATAAATAAGCTACAAAATGATAAACATCTGGAATAAAAAGATCTTAGCATTTTTCAAACTAAGTATAGCTTTTACCGTTGCTGGAAATATGTTCTTTCCTTCGTTAGTTCGCAACATACATGTTACTGTAATTGTCGAAATTCGTTTTTATATGCGTAGACCAACGACTCCTAAATGGTGCTTCGTGGAATCCTGGAGTTCCCAGGAAAAGTCTTATTGTTTTTGAGCGTTAGTAAATTTCTTAACCAGTTATGATTTTCGAAACCTGTTATTAAATTTATATTCTATTAATAATTAATTATTTATTTAGTATTTCAGTCATTTTCATAAATTTTTTTTTATTAAGATCCTTTTTAAGAATGAAATTTCAAAACAATGTTTTGTATAATAATAAAATAAATGAATTATGAGGAAGATGCATTTATGAAAACAATTTAGTACCATTCTGCACCGAATAAAAGCATTCAAATTCAGGACTGAGGAAGTATTTCTCTGATAAAACTATTTTCAACTTTTATTTTCTTTCTTCTTTTTTGCTTGAATGAAAAACCTATTTCAGTTAATTCATTTTCAGCTTATGCAAACTATACCACTCCAGTTATGTGAATTTAATTGTTTGATATAAAACCCAATTTTAAAACTAATATTGTTAAAATCATTAAATGAAAAAATTTGTTCTTCATTCATTCATTCACAAAACGTTTTTTAAGTAATTAATACAATTTAGATCATTACTTACTTTAAATATAATTAATAGTCTTTCATTAATTAATATATTCAGAATTGCTAATGAAATTTGCTCATTGAGTAGCGGGGTTGCTAATTTAAAGTTTCAAAGCCCCCCCCCCCAAAAAAAAAGTTGGAAAATATAGGCTATTAAGAATGCGAATTATATATGAGTAACTGCGATTTTTTTTCGAGCGTTTTATCATTTGGTGCTGTTACAACAGATATCAATATTTGAGAGAAATTAAACATTCAGAGAAAGTATGTTTTTTGTGTTTGACTCGGTATTTTAATTAATAGTAAGCACTAATTAATTAGTATATTTAAGGTTGACCATTTGAATCATTATGTTTGGCACTTTGTTTGCGAAAATCTAATATTTAGTTAAAAAGTTATTCCGGATGACAATCTTTTGGCATTTTTAACTGGTTAAACCTTTCCAACTTTTAAAATATAGCAGCTGTTTTTACGCTGTATAGCAGGCCTTACTCGACTTCATAGTTAAAACTATAGTTAGAAACTCCATAATTTCACTTTTTTCTTACCTGTTCATTTATTTATTTATTTTCCAATTGAGGCACTCATTATGAAGTTCTTTCTTCCTAATTAAACTAACTTAATTAATATTAAATAAAATACTAATTGTGCATACACAACATGGAGGAAAAAATTCTGATAAAACTTCGGTACTGTACTACGGTAATGACATTTCTGAATGAAAAAAAAAACGCACAATTTGGGTTACAAAATCTAAAATATTTAAACCATTCATTTGAAAATTTTTCCGTTCATATGATAATGGTTTACTAGAAATTCTGGATTTCAAAATCACAACTTTCATGACCAAACATTTAGAAAAAAATATAGATTTGTAAAGTATATTTAACCAATAAATGGGTTTTATGTCGTGCTCTTAGGTCTCATGATAAAAGTACCAAATTTTATGTCATTTTCCAAATTTTATCACAGATTATAAAACCATATTTAATAGTTGATTTGAACAAATTCTTTTGAAAAAATTATCGAGCTTTTTAGTGTTTCCATCGAGCCAGAAGAATGATAAATTTTGCAATATTAAGTTAGTTTTAACCATTCTTTTTTTTTCTCAGCGTAGTTGACAATTACATACATTGCAGTTAACTATTACCTGCATTGCAGTTGATTATTATATAGTTTGTAGTTGAATATTATACATTAGTTGTTCAGTCTAAACGTCAATATTTTTTAAAATGCTATGAAACACTATGGATATCTATAACATGAAAACTTAACCTTCGCAGCATTTTCTACTACTTTTTCATCAGGTTTTTTGGACATATAAAGAAACCAATTCAATGCAGCCACATCAATATCCTCCAAGTTCTCCCATGCAAAGGAAGTAGCATTTTTCCTTGTTTCATCATGGAATGCCTTAATTTCTTCATTCATCTTATTCTAAAGATATGAATTAAAGATATAGACTTAATACCAATCCTAAAAGTCAAGAAAACAATCGCATTTTTTTTTACACGAAAATCAGAATTTTTTAAATAATTAACTGAAACAGACAGAAATTTATGCATATGTAGTAAAATAAATAAATAAATAAAATTAAATAAAATTAAATCAAATTAAATGTAATGAATAAATTAAGTAAAGTAATTAAAAAAATAAAATAATATAAATTAAATTAAATTAATTAATTTAAATAAATAGAATAAAATATATTAAATAAAATACATTAAATAAAGTATATTAAATAAAATAAATTAAATAAAATAAAATACATCAATTAAAATAAATAAAAAAAAAACACATATGTTAAATGTAATCTAATAATACAGATTACAATCTTATATATATATAATTCTCTGAATAACCAGAGAGCATCAGCTGCGGCAATCTCATACTATTAAGCTAGGCAGAAGTGAGTAGTCTTTGTCGATAGATCTACAATTTTAGTATTTTGTCGAAAGCGCTTTTTTTCACGAATTTATATATTACGAATTTATTTGACGATTTTTGATTTATATCACGAATTTATTTGTTTTATTATTGTTATTAGTTATTCATTGAAAAATGAGTCTCAGCCAATGAGTCTTTATTTGAATTCAAATTAATTTCAATGACTTAGTATTTACTAAAAAGATGTAATTTTTTTTAAAAAAAAAGTTGTTATATGGATTTGAATGATTCTTTTTAATTCTTAGAATTTTGTGCATTTGCAATGCATCTAAGTTAGTAGCGAGCGAAGCCAGCTTGGTTTGCGAAGCAAACCATATAAGATTGCGTCGCAATTTTCGGGGGTTGGCGAGCGTTAGTGAGCAGGGGGCGAAGCCCACTAGTATTGTATATTTGGCTGAAAACTTCTCGTGAATTACTTAAAACTTACCGTATCACTTTTACATTACCAAGTTTTCATGCATCCAGTTTGCATTAAAAAAATAATCTATTATATACAATTCTCTTACGTGGCTCCCAAATTTTGGCTGAAGTACTTTGTACAACTAAATAGGATTCTTTTCACAACACTTAAGTATTTACTTTATTTTCTTCATTTATAGAAAGAACAGTCGGCAAAGAATTCTGTAAGGTTAAAAAACATTTCGCTAAAAAAAGAACGAATTCTAAAAGAAATAAAAAAAAACTTAAAAAATAAAAATGCTGTTGTCAGCCATAGAATTTTTTGAAAGTTAACTTAGCAACATAAATCATAATGACATAGAAGCGCAACTAGATCAAAATTAAGATACCTGAGCGCTTGACGTAACAAATCCTTCAATTCTATAAGTGTTTTATCGCCAAATGCCCAAATTAACAATTGTGTTTTTAAAGAAATTCTCTCTCTCCCTCTCTCTCTCTACTATTCAGACTACTATTTCATATTAATTTACAAAACATGACTTTAACACTCTGGTGGGAAAGACTTTAAAACAAAACTTACAACAGTTACTTTTCTCAACAACTGAAATTTAGAATAAGGTGATTAAGAAAAATATGTGAACTGTTTGCAATTTCAAATTAATATTGAAATGTACAGGAACAATGAAATGTTTTTCAGGTACAATGAAATGTTTTTCAAAACTATATTTTCCGGTAAAATAATGCAGGTTAATAAGTAATTAAATTCAAAAATACTTAGATTCGTGTTGTTAAGAATAAAAAAAATTAAAAGCGGGAAGAAGCTCTTCATTTTTGAGTAAGCTTCATTATTCGCGATCGCAACGAACTATAGGGGGCGTTGTTGTATGAGACGCTTACCTGCGATTTCCATATGAACCGTCATTCAGTTACTCTGGAGACGTCGTTAATGTAGCGTGTAGCATTGCAACGTTCCTTCTTTAATGTGGCTTATTAAATTTAAAAAAGAAAAATGTTTGATCTTCTTTCTTGTACAACCGAAAACAAAATGGTATCTCTTTTTATTAGAGAAGGAATATCCAAAACACATCGGAAAAATATTTGTACATTAACAGAAAAAAATATGTATATTCTTATAAGAGTTAAAACCTAATGCCCGAGAAATAGTATTACTAAATGTAATGATATAACATGAAAGGCCCATTTAAACTTTACATTCTATAGTTTTAAGAATCATATTACTTCAAAAATTAAAATGAACAAAAAGTATACATAAGCCTCATAATTTTATGAAATTTAATTTTGTAAACAACGTTTTTTGACAACAATTTTTATCAAAAAATTTCAAGTTTCAATAAAAATCATTATTTAGAAACTAAGAAACGTAAAATAAAGAATGCTGACGAAACAAAACAAACAAAAAAAAAAAAACAATTCTTTTTTGTCGCCATTTTTAGTGCTACGAATATTCGTCTTTGGGATTTGCCAAAAACAAAACAAGATGCAATTTTATTTTTTCAGGAGGGAAATATTTTACCGAAAAAACGAAAATGTACCAATTCCCACAACATAAAACTTTATCTTGGCAAACGTACGTTTTGGAAATGTTATTTCATTTGGAATCTTATTCATCAGAGTTCATATGGCGATATGATTGTTTTGAATCTATGCTAAACTCTATATCGGCTCATTTTCCACCGGAATCCAATTAACTATTTTGATTTTAAATAAAGTGTTTTATTTTATGAACTGTCGCAAAAATTTTAAGTGTAGATTGGCGGCACTTAAAAACCGCCAAATCTGTAGCGGCGGTGGCGTTAATACGTCGTAAGTACCGAATTTTTATTCCATACTTTTCTGAATCATATTATTTCAAACATTGGAATATACAAGAAGTATACATAAACACATAATGTTATACCATTTAATTTTTCAAAAGTATTTTGAGAACAATTTTTATCAAAAAATTATAAACTAAAAAACGGAAAATAAAGAATTCTTAGGATAAAAAAAACGATTTTAAGAATTATTAACATTGAAATAAGAAGTTTCATATTGTTTCTTTTTTTATTATTCTTATAGTTCTTAATCAGACGTAAAAAACCATTCTGTAGAGAACCATCATCAAATGAAAAAAAAATATTTACAAGCAAATTTTTTATTGTAAAAATCATTGCACTTACCTGATTTATGATTCCCGGAGAATTCCAAAATGATAAGTTCCTTGTTTGAAAACTTTATTCTCAAATAATAGATGCATAGTTTATACCTTCATTACTTTTAGATAACATACTACACAGCAAAATTTTATAATTGATATGGATTTGAATATGTAGCTAAAAACAGAATAGCTGAATTCTAGTTGAACTTATTCTTTCAAAATTAAAAAAAACTTACCAAGAAAACGATTTAAATTAATTAAGAATCAGCACAAATGGCACTATTTCAAGTAACTTGGATAATTTTTTATTGTTGTTTTCCGAATTATATGGATACAGAAATATATACTATTCTATAACGAAGAAGAATATGCTATAACTATTACAATTCTGTATGTTCTGAATTCATATTTATTCACTGGAATGACGAAAGCAATGTTGACTTCACTTTAATTCGTAATGAATTGAAGACAGAAGAAATGCATTTTACCTTAATACACACATCTGTAACAGTATCCGAAATCGGAAGTCATCAGTTGCAAGTTTGTTGATAATAGAAATTAAAAATTATTGAGGAATTTTTCTTCAAATGTTTGGCGTGTTCAGTTCCTGAAAGATTTACTAATATTCTGGAGATTTTTTTCAAGTTCTTCGGCCTTTTCCTTAGGGAAATTTTGTTTCTTATTTGCTGCTAAAAAATAGCGTCTGATTCAGTCAATGACTTTGATGGAACTAAATGAAAACGTGATAAATTAATGTCCGATATTTACAGGCTCCCGCTAGACGGCGTACTCGAGCGTTGCGATCGCGAATAATAAAATATATGTTTATTGAAATGATTATGCCTGCCATTTTATTTGAGTAATATCTTATTAAATATTAGACAATTTAAAAAAAGAAAGGCAGAATCTAAAGATATGAATTAAAGAGATAGATTTAATACTAATCCTAAAAGTCAAGAAAATTGGAATTTGTTGAATAATTAACTGAAACAGTCGAAATTTATTCATGTGTGTGTAGTGAAATAAATAAATAAATAAAATAAGATTAAATGAAATGAATAAATTAAGTAAATTAAGGTGACCACTTTACCATAATTCCACTGAATTAAAATTCTGCACAAGCGTAACGTTTGGTGTGCTTCAACCAGTAATTTCAGCTTGGTTATTAAGAAACTGATGGAATACATGCATTTCTAAAATTGCACTTATTTTTATGAATAGTTTAAATATTACTGTAAATCTAAACATGGTGCTGTCAAACATAAATGAGTTTTACCCGCCAATGGATACCCGGTTAAAGTAGCTGGTTCTGGGAAAAACTTAGTAATCCTCAAAATACAGCAGATTGACATCCTGTCGTATTTTTAGTTCAAAAATTTCCTAAACCGTTCTTCCTCTTTGATCTTTAAATATGAGTCGGAAGCAACCACAGGGGCTGGTGAGCAACGCGGGAGTGGGTAGAGGGGGAGCATCTTTGCAATATATATAGTATCATATTCCTAGTAAAATCAGGTAAGATAAGATAATATATCAGGTTAGATAATATCAGTACTTTAGCATAACTTACAATAGTAAAACTGACATAGCTTTTATTTAAAACTGGATAATAACTGCACCATAAAAAAAAAGTTTTGCAAAATTCAGCTAAAATGTCTCAAAATAGCTCTGAAACAAATAATCGTCGAATCTAAAAACCCCATACATTAAAAATTGAAACAACATATACGCATTGTTGAGAAAAAAATGGAGTGAAAGATGTACGTTTCCTGCCACAGGATTCAAACCAAAGATCTTCGAGTTTTTAGGTGGAAGCTCTAAACAACATAGTAGTACAACCCAGACCAGGACGAGACACTATAATGACATAAACCCATATTTATTAAAATTAATAGGAGGTAGGGCCTCCTTTGGCTGCGATCACAGCTGCAACCCTTCTGGGCCTGCTTTCCACTAAATTAGCCATAGTGGCAAGAGGAATTTCCTTCCAAATGTTTAACAGGAAGTTCCATAGTTCATGCTTGCTTTTGGGGAGTGGGGTGCAAGCCCCCAACCGACGGTCTAATTCGTCCCAGAGATGTTCAATTGGGTTAAGATCAGGGCTCTGCGCCGGCCACTCCATGCGTTTAACGTTGTTGTTCAGATACCAATCAAGAGTCCTCCTTGCAACATGGGATCTTGCGTTGTCGTCTTGATTCAAGCAACCATCCATACCGTACGTTGCCCACAAGGTAGGAAGGACATGATTGTCGAGAATATCACATTATCCATCGGCATTCATCATACCATCAACCTTCACCAGTGGGCCAGCGCCATACCAGGAGAAACGGGCCAAACTTTACAGTTGTCCAGTCACTTTTTTCCAGATAGTGTATATAGCTTAGAAGTTTTAAAGTTATTGCGAAATAAGCAAAAAGTGGCATTGAAATTATCGATTTCCTGTGTGTTTTAAGATTTCTAACCTTAGTATCATTGAAGTTAGAAATTAATATTCCATTATGTGTTGTTCATAAGTCACTATATAAGGTTTCCGAGCTCTTCTGCAACAAGAGTAGTGCATCTTACTTCAAACCCGGATGTCGTTGGTTCAAATTCTGCCAACAGCCAACGAACATCGCGCTCAGTCTTTTCTCTCTTCACATATTTTTTGACACTATGCATTTTGCTGAAAAATGAGTTTATGGTGTTTAAATTTCTAAAGAATAGGGTTTCAAATTTGACTGTTATTTGTTCCGGAGCTATTTTGGCACATTTTTGCTCGATCTTGAGGAACCTTTTTTTACAGTGTGGGGTTTCAAATTTGACTATTATTTGCTCCGGTGCTATTTTGTGACAGTGTGGACTAAAAGCTTAATAAATTTTAAATTAAGTAAATACATTTTTTGACATGGAAGTGATGTCGTAGTGCTTGTATGATTTTTATAAGAATATTTAAATTTCTAATAAATAGTATTGAAAAACCTTACGAAACAAAAAAAAAAAATACATACGTATTCTCTTTTATTGTAGTCTGTCAAATTGGTTTTGTAGTTCCAAATTGATATAACTAATTTATTCATCATTTTTTCATGTCGTTTTTCGTAATTTTGGTACAGAAGAAGTGCGGCTTCCATATCGGTGTTATTTCCAACCTCGTAGTGTATGTTTCCTTCTAGCTCTAAAGTACATAATGTGATGACTGCGATGATGTTAAGAAGAAATATGGAATATGCCATCATTTTTTTAGGTAACTTTGAAACTTGTAAAAATTACTACTAATCTGAAAAAAAACATAAATAATTTAAAATTATTTCTGTACAACTTTCAAATAAGTTATGGACAAAACCAAAATGTATGCTTCGAATACAAATAGTCGTTTTTGTGTAAATTTATTTCCTCTTTCAATATTATGTAAGAGTCTTTTTTTTATTATTTTTCAGTTATTCGTAAAAATTGTTTTCTTGGGAAAATATTATAAATTATCGTTTTTTAATAAAATATATTTTGCTATAGAGAGATCAGTCGGGGATGTGTACAAGCGAACAGTTTTATCATAGTTAATAGTTCATATTATGATTCCTCTCGTCTATTTATAAATTTATGCACACAATTGTTTGAAGAAGCTGATTTACTTTCACAGCCCTTACGGACATAGACATTGTTTGGTTTTCAAAAGTTCATATTATGATTCCTCTCGTCTATTTATAAATTTATGCACACAATTGTTTGAAGAAGCTGATTTACTTTCACAGCCCTTACGGACATAGACATTGTTTGGTTTTCAATAGTTCATATTATGATTCCTCTCGTCTATTTATAAATTTATGCACACAATTGTTTGAAGAAGCTGATTTACTTTCACAGCCCTTACGGACATAGACATTGTTTGGTTATCAATAGTTCATATTATGATTCCTCTCGTCTATTTATAAATTTATGCACACAATTGTTTGAAGAAGCTGATTTACTTTCACAGCCCTTACGGACATAGACATTGTTTGGTTTTCAATAGTTCATATTATGATTCCTCACGTCTATTCATTTTTTAAAATTGTTTGAGGAAGAGTCATCTATGATTTATT
The DNA here is from genome assembly GCF_982258835.1 of Parasteatoda tepidariorum. NCBI lineage: Eukaryota > Metazoa > Arthropoda > Arachnida > Araneae > Theridiidae > Parasteatoda > Parasteatoda tepidariorum. Next base: position 46,153,968 of record NC_141761.1, on the reverse strand, counting down.
TTTATAGCTTTCAGCTTATTCATAACAATTTATCCAATAGTGGTGGATTAAGACACTGTTCTCTTTGCAGGGCCTCTCTTTTAAGAAATTAATTTGAAGAGTGAGTCCCATGATATTCTTCCAGAAACATTTAAAGTCCAAAAATATGATCTCTTGTCAGATAGAAAGGAGAAACTAGACTGCTTTTATTTCATTCTATTTTGGAAGAAATTGATTCAAATTTCAGACTCATTATTTTTCGATCTCTGTACTTGGTATTTGTTTGTTTAAAAAAAATGCTTTTTTGCACTAAGGTTTGGTCTCTCTGAAGGTATATGAGTTGTTCCGATTTACCCTGTTTAATATCGAATTTATGATTTTACAGCAAAAATAAAAAAGTTTCAGGATCACCAGACTGTGCATGCAGTATTGTACGGGTTTATACTTACCCCAAATACATAAGCATATATTTTATAATTAAAATAAATTCTTGTTTTTCATAGAAATTTTGAAAAAAAAAATTCTTACTTTTTTATTGCAAAGGGTTACAATTCCTGAAATAAAAAGGCAACTCATGCAACGACATAAACGCAATTTCTAACATTATTATTCTCTTAGTTAACTGAAAGAAAAATGGGAGCATTATATGCTTTACTAACATAACAGGTTTCTTATTTTTAATTCAAAGTTACGTAAAGCAATTTCCTTTTGGAACATTCAAATTTAGCTATTCACTCAAAGAGGATCGACATTTTTTTTTTAGTTTGGGAACGATTTGGCGCGGAAAAGTTGCCTATTACAATCGGAACAAAAATGGTATAAAATTTTTAAAATCGGTTAATATCTTCCTGTTGCACATCGTACTTAAAATTAATAAAAAATTGGAAAATATCTACCCCTTTTTTTTTTAAAAAAAAAAAGAAATCTCCTAAAACTTTTCAAACAAACATGGTCTGATGTTTTATGATTGTTTTGTGGTTTGAACATCTTAAATAAATTAATTTCCAGTTAATAATTTATTTTTTTAATACTCGCATAAGGTTTTAGAAAAAAAATTAGAGGCTTATAAATTTTCTTCTAATTTTCATCCTTACTCATTATGTTAAATGAAAACGATCCACTATTCACTCCATGGAGATGGGTGCTCGTAGAGTATCACTTACACCTTACCCAACCAACTATTTAGTCTAATGTGAAGATGGTACTGAATTACTCATCAGTTTTGACACTACTTGCACTAAAGACGCATTTCCTGCCACTCCCAAGCTGTGTCAAACTTGTGACAAGGGTTTCGTCGGTGGACATAGAACTAGTGATAGATATATATACACAACACTGGAGTCTAGATCAGTTTTTTTCCTTATTCCTCCAAAAAAACAGATATTAAATGAGTAGAAGATAGTAAAAAGAAAACTTAGAAATTCAGTAGGTCAAAAAAATTTTTTATAAATAATATAATGTCACTATTAAGCGGGAAAATTGAATGGTTGGTGGGCTAGGGTAAGGGTCGTGGGTTCAACCACTTATACGTGGTGAATTCTGGATCGTTCTGTTCTAACACAGTTGCACAGTGGCAGTTACAATACATATATATATTTGGAACAGGGCGTTATTCTCAGCCTGAAGTCCCACTATAGAGGACAACTGGTGATGCGTCTTTTAAGAACTACGAAGAAAACAGAAACACAGAATGCATCTTATTTCTGGAAGCAATTGTTTTGTCAAAAAAATCATGGAGTCAAGTTGCCCGAACAACAATCCGCAATTTTTTCCTACACGCAGTTATTTGGAAGAAAGACTAGTGTGGAGGACGATGATGATGAACACAACTTACCTATCACTCTGAGGTTAGAAAATCAAAGAATATACATTTTTCCTAAAAATGTTATGAAACAATTTGAATGTTGCGAAGAGGAAATGTACATTTCTGGTACCTCCAGCGATGATGACATTGTCACTGAAATTAAACAAAAGAAACGAAGCTAAGAATGAAGACTTATTAAAAGAAAAGGAATTTTCAGGATTTCTATGTATGAAGTGAAATAAGCAGTAAAAATTCTGAATATATATTTTTTTCTACAGAAATTGTGGAATTATAGATAAGAAAATTCCTGAACGCTACCTAAAATCAAATTGTACTCAATCAACAATCACCAATTTAAAAAAAAGAAAAAATGTAAAACGAGTTTTTAGCAAACAAGTTTTTTTTCTCTGTAATGTTCATTATCCATTTAATTCGTTAATGAATTTTTAAACAAAATATGTGAAATGGTAATCCCTATTTTCAATAATTCCACAATCGCATGCAGCTGTCATATCAGATTTAGCAAACTTGAATTTTTAATAAGGAGCAAATATTTCAAGTTTTATTTATTTTTAAGTACGATACGTCAACGGAAGATAATTACTGATTTAAAAATTATATGCTATTTATATTATTATTGCAATAGGCAACTTTTTTTCTTACTAAAGCGTTCCGTATCTTAATTTTAAGACAAGACTTAATATTTTTTTACTTAACTAAATATTTTAACACAAAACTTAAATATTTTTAAGAAACAAAATCGAACCAACTTACTTGCTTTTCTCTACATAAATTTCTTACATATTTTAAACTAAATAAAAATCCGAGCAGAAGTCATTAAAATCAGAGTGCGAAAAGTTATTTTAATAACCTTATTGTAGTTTTATTTCACCAGTTTTTGTAATGAGAGCACTTAAAGTACGAATGATTATCTAATTAAAATGCATCCTGTTATGATTTTGAGCTTGAACTAAATATCGGAAGAGGAAATAATTAACGAGGAAAAAAAAAACACACAACGTGTCAATGCAAATTCTTCAATTATACTCTATCCAGTATATGGAAGAGAAGAGCTTGGGGCGAGACGATTGTAAGTTAGTGCACACAAATTATAATATAAAAATCAAAAATTATTTAAAACGTTTATTTAAATATTTATTTATTTTCTTCCTTGTTATAACATTGGAGAAGAAATAAAGTTATTAATTAAAACACAAATTAAAAAGCATGTTACTCCTAGTGGTCGTTTTCCAATAATCCAATTTAAGATGTCAATAGCAACAACTATTATAAAATGATGTTTAATATCCATCTCTTAAGCGGACATAGTTCAAAGATCGTTTCACTCCTCATTATATATATATATATATATATATATATATATAATAAAAAAATAAATACAAGAAAACACTAAGAAAATTAAGAAAACAATAAGTTTTGATTGTTAAGTTTTGATAAGTTTTGATAAAACAACAAGATTTTACTGTTTTATTGAGTGACATATACCCTGAGGAATTAATCTTACTTCGTAATCATGATGATAATATTAATTTCAATTTTTTGGATTTGGGTATTATGAAAGTTGAAAATATCTGCTTTGTTGATTTATACGATAAAAGAAATGATTTTAATTTTAATATTAATAAACTAGTTACTTGGAATTCTAATGTTTCTAGGAGCATCTATTTAAATACCACTTTTAATGAAATGAACAGAATTAAAAGAATATGTAGTAATATTTATTTATCCAAAATACAAATCGATAAACTCTTTCAAAATCTGATAAAAAACAATGGATACCCAACTAATGTAATAAAATTTTATATAAAATCATTGAATTAATCGTATATTTTGGTGGATATATTTTCTAAACATTTTTTTGTTAATTTTTATGATTTTCCCATGTGCAAATCCATTTCAGGCCAAAATTCATTGCCAAAATTATTTACTAAATAATTTCTTTGTTAATTTATGTAATTTTTCCATGTGCAAATCCATTTCGGGCAAATCCGTGGCTATAATTATGTACTAAAATTTTTTCTTTGTTAATCTTTCCATGTGCAAATCCATTTCGGGCAAATCCGTGGTTAGAATTATTTACTAAAAATTCCTTTGCTAAATAATTTCCCTTGTTAATCTATACAGTTTTTCCATGTGCAAATCCATTTCGGGCAAATCCGTGGATAAATTGTTTGCTAAAAATTTCTTTATTAATTTATACAATTCCATGTGCAAATCCATTTCGGGCAAATCCGTGGTTAAAATTATCTGCTAAAATTTTTTCTTTGTTAATTTTTCCATGTGCAAATCCATTTCGGGCAAATCCGTGTTAAAAATTATCTATTAAAAATTTTTCTTTGATAATTTAAATAATTTTTCTATGTACTAATCCATATCGTGCAAATCCGCGGCTAAAATTATTTACAAAGCAGGCAATTTATGTTTCTCTTTTCTATTTTATATTTTTTCTTAAATAAACATCTATCTTCTAAAACTATTTATGATCAATTTTTAAAATTATCCAGTATAATATTACCTTGTGCACATCCATTTCGGGCCCATCCTTGGTAACTAACAAATCAAAACTCAGAATAACAAATCACTTCAGCAGTGCAGTAAGAACGACACTTTAGAATCCTTTGGTTACACTCAATTTGCGCTTTTGTTTTCATTTTTTGTTTTCATATTTTGTAATCTGGCAATCTTTCTGCGAAAACATTTTTAAATCATTCTTGAAAAATAACTGTCCAAGTAAGTTGTTATGATTTTGCTACTCGCTTTATAGTCCCCCCTTTTTAATGTTTTTTATTTTATTTTTTCTTTTTATTTTATTTTATTATCTGTTTTTACATGTTATATTTATTTTTACGTAGTTATTTAATAAAAATTTTTTTGAGTGCTCCTCACACTATTGTATTAATATATTTTGCTTTGGCTTTATTGATACAATATCAGAAAGCACTCTGTTTTGCGGATATAATCGTGTGGGCTGAAGAAAAGATTATATCTTTTTTTTTTCCGGCTTTTTTTCCGGTTTTTTAATTAACATTTCCTTTTTTTTTTTTTTTTTTTTCTTTTTTTTTCTTTTTTTTTTTTTTAAATAAAATATTGTTTGTTGTTTTTTTTTTACTTATTATTTCCCACCCCCTTTTTTTCATATGTCTATAATTTTTCTTTGTTTTATTCTTCATTTTGAACTTATATATATATATATATATATATATATATATATATAGTTTTTACAACAATAGGTTTTTTGCGATATCGACACATATAAAGAATAATTTTTATCTTAGGATAATTATTCTTTATTCAGAAATATCGCATTATTTATGGCAATTAGATGTGTCTTGACAACGACTATTTGCTTTTACCATTCTTGTTTCTCTACCATTTAGTTTTTTATTTTTATTTTATTCATGTTTTTCATGTTAATTTGTGTTTATATATATATATATATATATATATATATATACAGTCGGACATCTATTTAACGAACTCGCTAAATCCCGATAATAAGGATAATAAGTTCGTTATATGGGAGATTCATTTTGAATGGAAAATCATCTTTTGAAATGCTTAAGCGACACAAAACAGGTTTCAAATTCATAAATACTAGACATATTTAAAATAGCAATGGATACATCTTTATTATTGTAAAGTAGTATCCACTATTTATATTATAAATCTTAATCATAAAAGAAATCTGCATGAAAAGCAAGTATAGAGCAAAACATTATCCAGTGTTACACAATCATGCTCCATACATTTTCAACTAAAAAAACCTGAATATATGCATAAAATTATAGCTGCATTGATTATAAAAGTAATTTTAAACATACATTATCACATGCGTTCTAAAGTTTAATTGCTACTGATATAATTCGTTAATTTTGTCGCTTGTGTTAGTTTGAAATGCGAACAAAAAGAGAAAGTGATTTTACTGCTTTCTCTAAAAGTTACGTGGCTTCGAAATTCAATTCAAGGCTATTTCCCCAATAGAATGCGTTAAGAAGTTTAAAATGTTCTGAAATAATTTGAGAAATAGGGAAAGTAGATCTCAACGAAAAATTCGTTAAATAGAAAATTCACTTCGCTTTTTGGAAGTTATTTGACGAAGAAATTTCCACAATGTTCTTGGTTTCCAGAAAAAATTCGCAAAATAGAGAAATTCGCAAAACGGAAGTTCGCTATATAGAAGCCTGACTTAATATATATATAAGTATTTTTTTTGGGAATAAGATTAACATTAAAATGAAAGAAGTACTATCTAAATAAACATTATTACGAATTTTTTTTTATTTTTCTAAAGAAGCCTTAGTATTAAAAGCATTATTTAACTAAACATGTAATTTTTTATCATGTAATAGTAAATATTTATTTATAAGACAATTTATTGAGAGGTTTTTAAATAATATTTAAAAAAAAAACATGTAAGCTTTTTGATATTAAAAAAAAATTAATCAGAGGAAATGATTTAATTTTAATTCAGGCTTTTTCCCAATTATGGAAATTATTAGATTGATTTGTGTAACAGCATTAGTTTTTTTGATTTGCTTAATCAAAGTAAGTATATATTTGTTATACTATTATTATATAAAAATAGTTCTTTATGAAGGTATGAAATGCGCTATAAAAATAACTCTTTACGAAGGTGTGAAAATAATAATTCTTAGCAAAAGAAAAATTTTATTTGCGTGCCATAATATTCTGAAAAAATACATAGAAATAATTTTTTTATTACTGCTTTTCTTAAGTAATTAATTTATTATTTGCTTAACAAAATGAGTAAAATAATAAAAATGAAAACGAGTGTTTCCAGCAAAATCGAAGAGTAGCAATAAAATTACTGACAATGTTTGTCAATTGTAAGCTACGTGTGCGAATTATTATAGACTTTACTTAGATATTGTACGTGTAATCGTATACAATACCTAGGCATCGCTTAGAAAAACGATATCTTTATAGGCTAAGTATGATTTAGTCTGTTTGCTAAATTGCTCTCACCACCAGAATCTTAAGTTGTCTGTTGCTACGGAAACACGATTGTTTACATGTTAGAGAGGGAGGTTTTGATACTTTCTTCGCTGACCCCTGTCAAAATTTGTCCGAAATGTTTATCTTACATCTTTACTTGAAATCGTTAAACTTCGTTTCCACAGTCAAATTCAGTGCTCCAGTCAATTGGCGAGAGGAGTTATTTAGACTGATTATAATTTATTTAGATATATATAAATCATGGAGAGAAAAAAAGAATATTATTTTTCTTCGCTTTTTTTTTTGTAATATATATTACGGATATTATTGAGTTGACGACCAAATAAAAATAACACCTTCTTCATTCCATAAATACTTTTTTCTTAACCGACTTATTAATAGTAATATCCAATTAGGTAAAACCTCGTCTGTGTAGTGAATTCCAGAAAATTGTTTTTTAGTTTAAAAAACATGAGCATAGGGAACGACCCATACATACAGTTTTTCCAACTAATTCAATTAAGTTATATTTAATAACAGACAGTGATTATTACACAATGTGTGAAAAGCTTAACCATTTTAAATTTTATTGAAAGATTTTCGGCCATTTTAGAAAATACCGGAATTCCCACTTCTTCAGTCACATACACAATAACCTTGATATATTGCGTTATCAAAGACTGTTCCCTGCTTTGATCCAGAATTTTCAATTTTCAGACACACACAATTATTTTGATTCACAATTCCTTCACAAATCATTTAAGGCTAGTTGTGGTGTTAATATTTATATGCTATATGAAATATGCATTGTCCTGTCTTTCTTGTCAGTCAGTGTTTCGTTTACAATATTACAGTCATATTTCTTTGCTTGTGTTTAAGTTGGGGGATCTTCTCTTGTTTGATTGTCTTACCTTTTGTACCAGCAAGTATTTTTGATGTTGATTTTACTTAAATTGGTTTCACTAAAAAATACGAAAGGAAAACACAAAGCAAAAAACTCTGTTAAATATGAAGTTCCTGTACAAATGCTTATAAACAAGTATACCGTAAACGGTTTTTTTTTCTCTTCCTGTATAGTGAGCAAAAAAAAAAAAAAAGAATACGATGAATTTGATTAGGATCTAAAATAGGATTTTTTAGTCACTAAGATCATATAGATGAAACACAAATTGAACAGGCTCATCACGGTATTTTTGGTGTTCAAAATGAAACCATGTGACTGGAGCATGAATCAAGGAAAAAAAATTTCTAACTTTTGTTTCTCCTTGTTATTTTAATGGAAGAAAATCAAAGTGGGAATTTAAAAATGTGGTGGTTTACTGTGTTGTATTTGGTTTAGTTAAAAATGTTTCGAATGAGGACCTAGTACATTTTCTAGGTATGTTAATTTATTACTTTTTGAAATTGCAACTGTTTTATTCATTACATAAACGTTACCTTTAAATATACGACTTGTAGTTTGATTTTTCAGAAACTATTCGTTAGATATCACTCAATTATTGTATTTTGTGATAAAAATTTGCATTCCTTAAAATAATGAAGAAATTTGCTTAAATATAATTCCAATTCATACTTTTAACACATTGATAAATAAAATAATAAAAAATAATTATTAAAAATTATTTGTTCCGTGGAATTACTTCGGATAAACTCATTTTACTTATCCGAGCAAAATTGTTCGACTCATTTAAAAATTTCTCGAGATATGATGAAATGCACAAAATATAATATCAACATTTAGGGGACAAAACATTGGTGCACTCTCCAGACGAAACTATTGGGACTATATTTCTCAGATTGTTGATATTTCCAATGTTTCGGGAGTACGAAATCTGCTTCTGTCGAAAAAAAGGTGCGTTATTCAGAGAAAGTACGTTTTTGTGCCTTGTTTTGGAACTTAAAATATTTTCTACACAAATTAATTAGTATTTTTAAGGTTAGGCTATAGAATCATTAAAATTAAATCTTAGTATTCGAAAATTTGATCATTTGATCAAAAGTGCTCCCTTTTTCCCTCACTGTATCTTATTCTGAATGTACTTTTTCTAGATATTTCAATGTATTATAATTTATTTATTAAGTAGTGTGGGATAGGTAGAGTATCGTCTGCCACGATTAGGACCGGGGTTGATTCCCGTGCTAAAATCTGGAGAAGGGGGGAGGCTCCGACAGGATTGTAGTTTCCCTGTTCGTGTTTTAACACCTGAAAGACGAATGAGGCCTGTTTCGACCCTCTCGGTTTTTCTTCTTTCGCTGCTCTGTAATTCAAAAAACAAAAAATAATGACTGATTCAAATCATTGAGCATTTTTGACTTTTTATAATTTGATCCAATTTATGTACTCATTTAATCATTCATAAGTTAGCATTATAAGCATGCGTATGTAGAACCTTAAAATTAGAATAACGGGAGGGACCAGAGTGGCCCTTAAGGGACTTTGGTAGATATTCCATGACCCCTGGAAGCTTCGTGTATAGGGTACTTTTTGGTAGGTATAAGGTATACCAGTTTCATTGAAAAAAAAGAGTATATTAACATAGCTTAAATGTAGGGTATAGCCATAAGAAAGTTCTTCATACTGGTGGCTCGAGCACAATGCTTGATCTAAAATTTCTTTTTTTCTGCTGAGTTGGGTTCAACATTACTAGATTACAAAATTAAACATTATTAGCTGACCATCTGGTCAATTCCGGTCTCGAAATGAATAAGGTAATATAATGAATGAATATAAGTTAAAGGAAACTCAATTATCTGAAAAATTATACGTAATTGAAAAGTCAATGATCGGTTTAATAAAGTATTTTCATTAACGAAGAAAAAAAAGCCCACTATAAAAAATAGAATTTTAGCAATTGAGTCTCTAATATACTTTTATTAAATTAATTATGAATATATTTTAATTGGATGTCTAATTAATGTACGCACAAACAATCTAGGAAGGGTCACACTGACCATCCATCAGACTTTATAGGTATCCATCAGACTTTATTGTTTAGCCTTTTCTAGTGTTAATGGCTTGGATTTCATAATGTCTTTGGCAATTTCAGAGCGGGGAAGTACTTTATTTTATAAATCTGTAGAATTCTTGAACATGCATAAGTGTTAATATTGTTCTGAATTTTTACAGAAATTGTCCAGTTTTGAATTTTCAAATTTTGCATGAGACTACTGATATACGATTACCCGTGGGCTCTCATGTATTTAAAGTGTTTAAAGTGGATGTCACTTTTTCAGAAACTATTTTTCTTTCCTTTTTATGACGTTTGGTTGTTTAAAACATTCCTCTGAAAATTTAGATTGTAATATTGATTTCATAGTAATAGGGTTATAACGTTAACGTTATAGCTTTGAAACGGCACATTTTAATGTTTAAAACGACTCCAGAATGAAAATTCCGATGAATAATGGGTTTTAGGTATTTTATAACAATAAACGATTAAAATTGAATTATTCTCATTTTTCAACAAAACCAATAAATTTCAAAATTAACGTAACATTTATTAAGTATAATAAAAATGGTATTATACTGAATTATTTGTTTAGCAAAATTAAGTTTTTCTAAATATTAATTGAAAAAATAAAATAAGAATAACATTAAACAATTTATCTTCTAAAAAAAAAAGGTTGTAATATGTTAAACATAATCTGATTCTGAAAAATTTAGATATCTTTAGAGATAGAAATCTAAGAGATAGAAATTATTTCGGGAGATTTACTTTGTTAAATGATTTGTTAACTGATTAATGGTTCTTTGTGTTTTACTGTTAACTTGTAAAAATTTAAGAAACCTATACACCACCAAGAACTTGAATTAAGTGTTTTAAGATAAATAAAATGATCAGATATAAATTAAGCTGTTATTATTACATTATAAAAGATTAATAGTATTTTGACTTTTATTTTTTAAAATTGTCCAGTGAAGAAGATTTCCATCGAAGAGAATAATATAAAATACCAGATATACCAGGGAAATACTTTTTTTACGTTAACAGCACATCATGTGATGTGAAAAGAAGACAAAAACAAAAACAGCAAAACAGCAAACAAAAACAGCAACAAAAAAAAAAAGAAGTCAAAAAAAAAAAAAAAAACAGCACCAATGACTACGATTTTGGTAATTTGGAAGATAGTGGATATCACAATGTATACGGTGCTGAAGATAAGGTTATAATAACACTCTTGTTATAAAATTAGAATTCTTTCAGCAAAATGTGTATATTTTTCATATCGGGTGGTCAAAATTTTTTGAAGACTTTAAATATCATTTTATGAGAAACGGAAGGAGACAGAAAAGCATAGTTTGCTGCTGTCTGTTTTGGCAACCATGCAGTGTATTCTAACCAAATAGTAAATTAGTTACAGAGTTCTTCAAAAATGAGACTGCTTGCTGAAAAAAAAATGATAAAACAATGATCTTTAATGACCATTTTATCTGAATATAGACTGTTAGCTTTTAACATTTTTTGTCCCACAATTTAGTGTTCGTAACTCACGGCACCAAGAAGATCACCTAAGTCAAGCATCATTAACTGCAATTACTGAAGGAATGGGAGATCATTTTAAGTAGCTTGCGAAGGAATCAAGGGTGTGTGGTATCGGTCTCCGTTAAACTGTTCAGTGGGGGAGCCATCCTCTCTGCAGATCGAAATTGTGATGGTATACGTTTAGAAAATTATCAGGAATGTTTATCACGCCATTGCAAATAATCCATTGTGAGACCTGGTGGCTCAGGGGACAGAACACCGAAAACTCCCCATATAGTAAGTGGTGACTGATGCACATTAAATCTGTCGGGGTCACAAAGTCCTCCAGGTTTCCGTCTGGGGGTACTGATCCAGGAGTTCCCTTGTCTTTTGGATTGTTGGGTTCAAAATTAAAAGGATACGGATTTGAACATTGGTTGTCGTGAACCCACTATTGGGTCAGTTGTTTTACAACGGTTATAAAATAAAATATTTATCTTCAGATGTATTGAAGTTAATAAAATGTTTGAATTCACAATTTCAATGTCGATTGTTTTGTTTTGATCTAGTTTTTCCGAGAAATGGTTGGACTGTATCATTATATAAAATGTTGGATTAGTTTAATAGTTTTGACACAATTAAATAAAGTTAGTATATAAATGAAGGTTTGATTATGCATGTTTGATTAGTCAAAAGATTTCTTAAGCAACTTTGTTGTAGGACTTGACGAAGAGATTGGTTTCTTAAATAATCTTAGAAACTAGAACATTTTTTCAGTCATTGGACACTCAATCCATACATAAAACAACGAGAAACAGAATATTTCAAATTATTTTATTTAATCGTAAATAGCTTTAATAGCAAATGATTTCAGCAATAAAATATTTTGTATTTTAGAAAATTTATATTATATGTGAATGTAAAATTAAAAATAATATTTTTTTACACAAAACCACCAGGACAAAGATCTTCTTAACAAAAACATATAAATGCAGACAATATTATTTAAAGTCTTTACTTCAACTGAGTCATACCACCAATGGGAAATTACAAGAATCGTTAGTGTTTAATGACTGCTTTTAATTAAATCTTGTAGTTTTTAGTCGTTTAGTTAAAAGATTACATTTAATTGAGGCTCCTTTTTCAACGTTACGTGAAATTCGAATTTATTAAGATTGTTAAAAATATCGTCATATGTTTGTAATTAAGCGATATAAAAGTCAATTGCAAAAATTCGTCTGTTCTCTGACCCACAAACTTTCAGAATAAATTCCTTTTACTCATTGAAAATTTCATATTAAATTCATTTTATTCATTGAACATTTCGTATGAAATCCATTTCATTGATTAGACTCCAAATAGGATTAATATCATTCATGGAATTTAAAATTGAATTTTCATTCTTTGAATATGAAACGGAACAGTCCTTGTTGAATTCATGCCCCTTTTCGGACTGGATTCCCAGCATTCAATTTTTCTGATCAGACCATGCACGACATTTTAGATCTAATAATCTGGAACTATTGTACTACAATTTTGAATTGTTTAAATTGTGTAAACTCAAAGTAAAACAAATAATAAATTTAATATCAGACCTTTGCAATCAAGCCACAAGCACCCGACATTCAAGCTTAATTACATGTGCTGCATAATCAAACACCAGATAATCTGGAACATTTACTTAAATCTCATTCTGAATTATTAAAAGTTAATGAGTTTCTTTTCCTATTACATCATAAAAATTTATAATGTGGGTTGGGATAGCTTGATAACTAGGATCTTGGGCCCATGTACAAGAGGTTGTTAGTTCAATATATGCCGGATGAAGATTCCCGATGAAGTAGATGGTGACTTTAAATCTGTTGGGTCACAAAATACTCAATGTTCTCATTACAAATTATACTTTGGGGGTTTTGAATAAGAAATTGACCATTCTATGGTTCAGGCTAAAACTACGACCTGAGGATGTATTAATGGGTACGCCCTATTAACGGGTTTTGACGTATATGTGTGGACAAAGTCGAAGTCTTGGCCATAGATGGCGCCACTGGAAAATAAGAAGAAGCGCACCCTCTTGATATACTATATAATGGTATACTGGTATACGACAACAACAACAACAACAAATTTGTAATGTAATTTAGACACCTAAAATTGAGTTCCATTTTTAATCTTTACTATGGACACTTCATAGGATCGTTACTAGTGTTCCACCCAACAAATTCATTCCTATTTTGGTTCTTTAACCAGGCATATAGAGGTTGAAAATATTCCAGAATAGAGGTAGAATCCATTTTATCAGTTTTTCCTTTTGTAATCACTTTCATAGCTTCTGCCCATGGCACTGAGCTACCCAATTTGAGCATGTCACTGAAAAAAAAAATTATTATTTGACCTTTTTTAAAAAAAGTTCATGAGTATGTTTAGTTTTAACAAAATAACAGTTTAGAAAACAAAATTTCATTAAATGTCAAGAATAGACAATCGATTGTTTAGAAATCTATTCTGTGGTTTTGATTTAAAAATAACTTTACATTTTTAATGCTTGAAAAATACGTATTTATTTATTTAACGTCGGTGGTTAGTAATTAAACGTGAAAGTCGTAAAGAATATTGAAACTTATCTTTTTTTTTTCGGTTTAGACCTGTAACACTTATTGTGTGAAAGAAATATTGAACAAAATATTTTTGGATGTATTTAATATTATTTATGAGTCTACAGCTAAAAAATTAAGAATTTCAGATAAAAGATATTCAGGAACTGTAGCTTGCTATGAAGTCAGGCTTAAGAAGCTTCGTTTTTGTCGAAATGATCCTTTTTCATTGCATTTTTTGGAAGCTTGATCAATGTACAAAACTTAAATGCGATATATTTATGCTAAAATGCCAAGATAAGAAAATTTTTTAAGAGTGTACAAAATAGTGTAGTTTGAAAATAAATTTAGTTAGTGTTTTAATTAGTTAGTTAGTGCTTTAATTAATGTTGTGATAATTACCTTAGAAGTTTTCCGGCTTTTTTGTTTTTATATATACTGCATTTATGTAGAGGGCCTTCGTGACCGGCTTCCTCACAAAGAGCTTGATGAAATTGAAACTGAACTATTGTACTTGCGAAATTCCTGAAAAAATGTATAAAAAGTATTTCATTATTCTTGACGTGACAAAAAAATGCAAAAAAGTAGTAGTAATAACAATAAAAACTTTTCTAAATTCTTGATATCTCATTTTATATAAAGTTACGATAGTTGGTTTGTTTTATTTAAGAATATTATTGTCTCAGATTATAAGACTTTTCATTTATAAAAAAATTTAGATTTCTTCTTATACTTATTTTAGGTAATATTATTTTTTAATTATTGTGTCAATAAAAAATGAAGGAAATTTAAACATGTATACAGTGAGCCAAATAAAAAAAGGGGAGAAGTCAAATCTCCTTTTATATAAAGTTACGATATTTGATTTACTTCATTTAAAAATATTATTATCTCAGATTATAATTTGTATTTATAAAAAAAGTATTGATTTCTTCTTATACTTATTTTAGGTAATATAATTTCTTAATTATTGTGTCAATAAAAAATGAAGGAAATTTAAACATGTATACAGTGAGCCAAATAAAAAAAGGGGAGAAGTCAAATCTCCTTTTATATAAAGTTACGATATTTGATTTACTTCATTTAAAAATATTATTATCTCAGATTATAATTTGCATTTATGAAAAAAATTGATTTCTTCTTATACTTATTTCAAGTAATATAATTTCTTAATTATTGTGTCAATAAAAAATTAGGGAAATTTAAACATGTATACAGTGAGCCAAATAAAAAAAGGGGAGAAGTCAAATCTCCCTTTATATAAAGTTACGATATTTGATTTACTTCATTTAAAAATATTATTATCTCAGATCATAATTTGTATTTATAAAAAGAAATTGATTTCTTCTTATACTTATTTTAGGTAATATAATTTCTTAATTATTGTGTCAATAAAAAATTAGGGAAATTTAAACATGTATACAGTGAGCGAAATAAAAAGAGTGGTGAAGCCGAATAACTTATGGTCTAATGATCGGATTTTTACGTTCTGGAATGAAATTTTAATGTTTTGAGAAATTAAATTTGAATATACCAGCTAAACAAACAATATCTTCTTAAGTTATGGAATTAGATTCAAAAACTATATTTTCTATTTTTTCCCGATGGATTTGGATTTCTTTATGGGGCATGGGTTAGGATCTTAATTTTATTAAATGGGTACTAAGACATGATCACGTCTACCCCTCTATTTTGAAGACCAAAAATCAGAAACAATTGGTAAAATGGTATGCATATTAATAGAAAGTATCTGATTTTATAAGTTAATTACAGTCGGACCTCGTTATGACAAAGCCGAAGGTCAAATTTTTTTTTCCGTGTTAACCGTTACTAGTTAAATTTAAAAAACAAACAAACAAATCACTATTGCACAGATATCAAAGAATTTAAATATCTTACTGATGACAAATTAACTTCTAAATCACCATAAAGTTGTATATTTTATGTTGATTTTATATTTATCTCTATTTTTTACCGAAAAGATATTTTTACGCCCTACGAACGTACTAGCCTATACTCACACAACGTGTACACCTGACGGTTGCATTTGTACTGTACTATGCTTATTAAAAATAAATGTCTAAGGAGAAATTGTTTAAAAAATTTGAAATTTTTTTTTCTCCTTTTCCCTATTTTTTTTAAAAAATCGCTTATAGATATTTGTTTGAAATTTGTATTCTACATGCTTCTCTTATCCACCCTAATGAAGCAACGTAAATGTCTGTATTTTTTGCAGACCTCATCAGTTTTCCTGTATGCTCTAAATGATTAATTGCACAAGTAGCTTCAATTTATTCTCGATTATCAATGATTAACAAAAGAGTACTAGCACATATACACCGTGCTTTACTGCAATTGCTATATTTTCAAAATCCCATCATCAAACCCCCCCCCCCCCCAAAAAAAAAAACTTTCTGCTTTATTTCCAAACTAAAAATATTTTTATCCGCTCGATTTCGCACTTAAAATTTCACTTCACCTAAAATCAACAAACGTTCACAAAAAATAACTAACATTAAAAAAATTTCAACATCAGCTGTGAAAAAATTCAAAATTTTTCTCTTTTTCCAGAGTAATCTTTTAGATCGGCACCATATACCTCGATATCAGAAGTCAAAGCCTGCTCAAGTGCTCCGTTTGGGATGTCACCAAGTGCAGATTCATATGAATTAACGGTGGCCTCTCTACTTTGTTACAAAACCAAATGCATTAATCCCATTTGTCTAGTTTATAAAAAGTAAAAACCTTCTCACAGCGATGAAGGCTGCCTTAAATGTCACAGTAAGGGATTTTTTTTCATTAGGCATAATATTTACTTCATCTTAAGTGCAAGTAGTAGCTTGTTTCTACGTTCGTAAAAAGCAATGCAAATTTTATTGTTTCCTAAGATAACGTAACGAGGAAACTGTTTTATTTCCTGTTCAGTAAAAACTAGTATTAAGCGTTTTCGTCTTAACGAGGTCCGACTGTAACTTAGAAATTCCTTAAAGATTTGTTAGTGCGTGATAAATTGAACTTTAGATCAAAAATTAAGTTTTTCTTACACATTCTATAATCTAACGTTTTCAGGCAGTTCAAGTCAATATTTGGTTATGATGTTAAATAACTGTTATAAATCTTTAAAATATAATCGAAATACAAAAAAAAACAACATCAATTGGTATTCATTGCTGAAAAATCATTTAAGGAAACTTTAAAAGTTTGATATCATATTTTGCTATAAATTTTGACACCTCACTCATGGTGAAAGATTCCTTAACACTCGAGAATTATCACAGGAATCCTACCACTTGACATTTTAAATCTGACACGTCTCTTGTAGATATCGGATGCATTTTTTAAGTTAGTTGTTTCCGCTTGAAATCATACTGAATGTACAGTTCGCCAAAGAAAAGAAAACAAAAAAATAATTTTAAAAAAATGGACAGCCCTGAATAACTTTTGATTTAAGGATCGGATCTTGACGTTCTAGGACTGATTCTCAAATATTCGAAGGGGTGGTCCGAAATAGGCTATTTAATTAGCGCAGATGATATTTTAGGTTACGAAATCAGACACAGAAACGAATTTTCTCTGAATAAAGACATCTTTTTAAAACAGATTTAGATTTCTGAACCCCAAAATATAGAGGTCAGCCGCAATCTGGGAAATATGGTCCCCATAGTTTGGTCAGAAGAGCAATCCAAAGTTAAGTCTCCTTAATGTTAATTTAACTTTTTGAGAATTTCGTCATCTGTGGAGAACTTTCTAAGAGAATTAAAAAACTTTTGTACACTATTATGAAAGTCGTTTATACAAAGATAATTCCTTGTAAGAAATAAATTTTAGTAAAAAATTTTTTATTATTTTATTTAATAAAAGTCTGAAAACATTTGAATTGTAAGGCATACAATTTTCTTGCGTCACCTTAAAATACGTAATTTTACATGGAAAAATAAAAATGTTGAGGAAACTGGTCGAATAGTTTCTGAGAAATCGAATTTTAACTAAGCGACTTTTTCAGATTTAAATTTCTCAGCAGCTATTCAGCCAATTTTGTGATTCGTCATGTGAAATTACATACTCTAAAAATTATGATGTAAAATTTTTTATACCTTTTAATTCAATATTTTTCAACTATTATTTAACAAAATTATAATATATATTTATTAAAATTTATTTTTGCTGGTACATATCTTTGGATAAACGAATTTTATAATTGTGTGCAAAAATGTTACAATTAATTTAAAAAGTTCTCGAGATATGGCGAAATACGCAAAAAGTAAAAATAACAATAAGAGGTCCAAACTTTAGATCGCTCTCCTGAGCAAACGATTGAGACCATATTTCCCAAATTGCGGCTACCCCTACATTTTGGTTGTCAAAACTCCGAATCCGTTGAAAAAAGGCATATTTACTCAGAAAGTAAGTTTTTGTGCTAGATTTCGTAATTTAAATTATCGTCTGCTAATCAATTAGCATCAATTTGTTGTCTATCAATTAGCATATTATAGGTCACCCTCACGAACCATTGAGATTGAATTCTAGGGCGAGATGAAGAGACCTATTATTAGATCAAATGTTATTAAGGGTGGTCAGTTTTTTTTATTTTGCACACCGTACATTCTTAGTTGTTCATACACAATTTTTTTCCGATAGATGTCTTCTCGTTTTCCCCTTCACCCAATCCTTATTTTAACTCAAAATCAGCACATTAAAATGGTCTTCTATTAAGGCTCGTAAGATATTTAGTTTTATGGTTGAAGCGTAAAAGTTTTAATAAATAAATATAATAAATACGCTATGTAACTGCAATCAGCTCCTATGTAGTGCTGTGTACCACCATCTAAATCATCTTCACTTCGTAAAACCGGAGGACACACCCCCTGATAATCGAGCCTGAAAGAATATTAAGAGTAAATATTATATTACCGTCAAACTTGGATCATTGGAAGTAGAACGTAATTATAAATACGAATTGCATATATTCAACTGAACATATAAGATAAATAAAAAGACATATATATATATATATATATATATATATATATATATATATATAATATATATATATATATATATATATATATATATATATATATATATATATATATATATATATATATATATATATATATATATATATATATATATCATGTTGCAACAAAATTGCTTTCGAAGTACTAGGTTCCGCTAATAAATAGTTATGTACAAGTATAAATTAAAAGCAAACAGGCGTATTTTTATGCATTACCTTAATTTCCACCAAGCTTTATTGAGTTCACTTTTGTCTGTAGACCCATTGAAGATAGTCGATCGCCAAAGGTCTACGATCAATCCATATGGCTGAAATGCTATTGTATCCAATGCCACGTAAAGTAGGTTATTGATTTCAGTTTCTGTAGAACAAAGAAATTAGAGTATTAGTACAAAATATTTGTTCTAAATTAAAATTTTAATAGTATAATAAATAATTGTATCAGTAACTCTTGTTTCTTACTAAATATTAAATAGTCTATATCAAAAGGAAACAACGATTTTCCTGCAGTAAAAGCTTTAAGTTCGGAATTACTAATTACCATAGATATTAAATATTAGAAATTAATTTTTATTTAAATTATATTCAAATTTTTAACACTGAAATTGCTAAAATAATGTTCTAGTTATATTTCAGGAATTATCTATATAAAATCAACAATGAGTCAGTTTTTAAAATTCTTTGATGTATTATTTTACAAATTTTTATGTTTATTACATAAAAGCTTTAGTTGCATTTACTAGAAATAAATAAAATTAAAATAACTAATTACTTAAAGATTTTAAATCGGAAGTAAACAATATTATAAATTCTATGATATTATTTACTTAAGACTTACTCTTTTAAACTAATTTATATGTATCTTTTTATTTCAGTAAACTCAGCATAAATATTTTATGTAACATTAAAGAACCCTGACTAAATAGAAAAGAAAATCGTAATCAAGAAGAAAAATGCAATTATAGTTTCATATTTTACTTGAATGTATATACTTCTTTTACAACTATTAAATGGTTTTATTTACATTGAACTCTATTTTTAAAATAATAAATGTTGGTTTTTCTCTTGGCCATGTAGATCAAATTACCTGGATCGTCTGTAGCTTCTTCTAAAAGACCAATTCGTTCTAAATAATCAGTGGTTCTTACTGAGAGAGCTATCACGTCACCAACAGCTTCTTGAAATGCTAAAAGCAAAAGTGAGAAACAATTAAATAATCTCTCTCTAACAAAAATGTTTTGTTAGAGAGAGAGACTGATTACTGAACAAATATAAAATTTGTTTGGGGAACTACAAAATCATGCTACCAACCCCCGGCGAGCGCCAGCGAGCTGGGGGCGAAACCTCCTAATTACAATATATTTCATTACCAAAATGATCATTGCTATTTGAAAAAGGTGATTTTAGAAAAAGAAAAAAACAGTGATAAGCAATCACGGGGGTTGGTGTGCGAAGTGGTGCTGGAACATCGCAATTATTGAAATTGCAGCTTAATTACATATATGCTGGCTAACAAAAAATACAGATTTCATGACGTTTTAATAAATTAGGTCACCAGGCAGAGAAATATATTTTTGCTACACTGTTAGCACAAAGATTTTGCACTGTTAGCAATTGGTAAAACTGATAGCAGAGGGCTTTTAAACATAATGCTGGATATTTATAGAGTAAACAAATATTTTTTACTCTATAAATATTTACATTTTCTAGCCGCTAGATTATTTTTTTTTCTTTATAAAGCATCATTTATATAAAAAATAATCAAGACATTACATCATTTTTCATTAAATCGAGTAAATGATTTGTTTTAAGATGGCATTACAACACAAAAACAAAACGTGAAAGCATTTATTACGGGTTTTTCTACGGTAGTATGTTATTGTAATTTAAGTTTTGTTAGTAATAATCTTAACAGAAAAATTTTTTCCCCGAAGGTAGCGGCGCTTGCACAAAACTCATGACATGCATAAAACATGAATAGACTCAATTAAGTACACATATAGTTTTCTATTTTGAAGTAGTGTCACATACTATTTATTAATAGTTACTTCTAGCCATTGTAAATGTAAATTTTATCTGATTCAAGTACATACTAAAAGTAATACATGGCATTATACTTAAGAAACTACTTCCTTGATTATACCTTTTATGATATCATGTATGGAAGGGGCATCCATGCATCCGCATATGAAAGATATAGCAAACTGTACAGGAGAAATATTTCAAGATGATTAAATACTAAACCAATTCTTGATAGAAATATTCCATATTTGCGTTACGTGCTGCGTACATCTTACGTTAGCACTGTGGTTCATGCGAGCCAAGTGCAGAATACTTCTTATAGAAGATGTGCAAGATTTGAACCTGGTTTAAATCAGGTGGTGGCAAACTTTTATCTCCTGAGTCATCGCTGCTCAATTTTGATTAATTTTATTTTATAAACGTCATTTAAAAAGCCGACCCACTTTAGAGATTTCGACTACCAATATTTATCTCCATAGCCTTATAATTTCGAACCCAATTCAGAAGACAAGGGAACTCCCGTATGAAGTATTGGGAGAAATTTAACTTCATGGAGGAATATTTGATGAAATTTACCCGCTTTTTGTGTTACATGGAGAAGAAAACCACGATTAGCCTGATGGATCCATCTTCCACTGGGTATATTTTATGTTAGCACTATGGTCGAGAATTCGTATCGAGCAACTCTCGCTGGGATTTGAACCTGACCAAAACCCAAAAGACAAGGGAACTCCTGGAATCTGGTATCGCTAAACCAATTCTGGATTGAAATATTCCGTATTTGCTTTACATGAAAAGGAAAAATACTAAAATTTCCCGCAGTTACGACAAGACAAGAGGACTCTATGGTCAACTTACCACTGAATATATTTCACGTTAGCACTGTGGTCAAGAAGGTGTATCGAGCAGTCATCGCTGGGATTCGAACCTGGGTCGCCTTATTGGGAGGGGAGTGCTCTATTCCTTAACCACCACCACTTAATTTTGATTAATAAAAAATAACAGTTTCCGTGTTAATATTTATGTTTCTATTCATAGTGCTGTTAATATGGACAAATTATGAAATAACTAATACTCGAAAACTGCCGATAGTAACTCGTCAGTTCTCGAGTTACTATCGGCAGATTCTTTATTTTATTTTTAAGGGATTTAAGAGATTAAGTTGCAATTAAATTTAGTTAAATGTAAAAAATTCCATTTTTTATAATATTTCCCTAAATAAGAAATTATACCTGGATGAACTCCATGCCTCTTATTCAAAGGAAGATCTTTCATATGCAAGTAGTATTCTATGTGTCCAATTTCATGATGCACTGTGGCTAAGTTAACCATATCAACTGTAGTGCACATCCGAACTCTAAAAAAAAAAAAAATAAATAAATAAGCAACAAACTACTCATGTTGTGGAATATTGTTAATTACTTACAATTATACTCTACACGAAAAATTACATTGATTTAAAATTTTGATTTAAACAAATTAAATCAAAATGTTTACTTCTAAATTAAGATGCTCTGCTTTCTGATCGCTTCTCTCATTCTCCTCATTTTCCTCAATCAGATTTAATCTCTTTACGATGAACGACTTGCTATAACTAAATTAAGAAGTGTTTAGTTTTAATATCTCAAAATGTTTTATCGCATGAATAGAGATTTTGTGTCACGGATTTAGTTTCCGATTCTATCGAAATAAAATTTAATCTAATCATTCTATCTGGTTGCTATGCATCTGGTGGCATTCTATCTGGGAAATTCCATTAAATGGGAGTTAAAGAATATTTTATAGACAAACAATACATTTATAACTTTATTTATTATTAACATTATTATTAACATTTTAATTTTAAGCTTATTCATTATTTTAAGCTTTCATTTATTTTGATCTTTAAAAGGAAAACTACATCATAACGATTCCTTTTTTCAATGAGAATGTTTGGATATTTCATGTATCCATAGTATCATGTATCCATGTATTATATAGAACCAATGCATTAACCCGTTGCATTATGTTTAAAAAATTATCTGAAAAAAAATATTAAACATTTTGAAAGTTCGCGATAAAAGAAGTTTTGAAAAAAATAAGTATTTGGCATGCGCTACGAAAGCTTAGAGCTAAACAGAGACACATTATAAAAATCCATTGTGTGAACAGTTCAAATGAATGATGAAATTTTATATATTTTGCCAAATGGTAGTTTACGAAAAAGGCAAAGCACATACCTTTCTTCTTTAAAGACACTAAAGAGGAAAGTATTAACATCAAGTTAAATTAATCAAACTCACTAAAATTTCTCTTAGTATCACTATCTAATCTGCCTTTTAATTGGTCTATACCAAGCTCTAATAGAATTTCATAAAATATTATGAATTGAGTCCCTTTATAATGAAATAAGAGCTCGATATGAATAAACTTTGAAGATTTTGATTTGTAATATTTGAATTTGAAGCTTCATCAAATGAACATATAGGAACAACAGACATATGATATAATTTAGAATCGACAGTTAAAATATAGCTTCAAAGTTGAAACTAAGAATGAAAGAAGGAAACTCAAAGATGCAGAAGAAAATGACAAATAAATTACAACGAGGAACAGAAAGATGTTAATCAACAGAGTAGAGGTAACAAGATCAAAACAGATAATCAAATAAAATAATGGATACATTGGAGGAGAGAGTCTTTGATGTTGCTAGATGTGGAAATTAAGAAGAAAATCGATTTCTAAACATTTGGGAAGAATAAGATACTAGAAAAGTAATTATTTATGAAATGTTTCAACATCTGAAGTGATTTCCAGAAATCAAGGTTAGTGTCTGAGGACTGGTAACTATCGTTGAATTTTTTCTCCAGTCCAATTCCTCTTCCTTGCTGTAACTTGTTAGTAATTTTCTCCCAAACCCAAATTGTAGTATATTTGAGTATGTGTCGTTATTTCTTATAAATCTTATAAAGAATCTTTCTTTTTATGATAATAGCACTTTATAAAATAATAAGCATTTTAAACATGATAACTCATTAATCATAATTTGTAAACTTATTAATCATAGATTTGTTAAATTCTATTTCAAACACAGAAGACTATTGTCTACAATCAAAAAGAAAACATGGACTCCATCTTACCTAACATCGTTTCCATCATAGAAATACCAAGCAGAGGGGTGGCACACCATTTCTCTGTCGAGGGGCTTTTCGATAATGGATTTATTCCAGAACTCTGTTGGCATAGGCATCATGCCTATAGATATAAAGAATTTTTCGGCCATCTTGAACATATCCAGAGGAGTTATATTCTAAAAAATGAGAAGGAATAGAACAAATTAGTCTCCCGTTGTTCTCTGCACATTATTTTTTATATGAAATTCAACTCCTTTTGAAACGCATCAAATACTTCGCCAAAAGTGTTTTCATACAATTGCACAGTTTTTCTTAACAAAAAAGAAAAACTCACACTACAATATCTATCAGAAATAAAATGAATGAACTGCTTTGAAGCGTTTATTAATGTAGATTGCAGAGTTTAGTGGGAAATAATGTTTAGTGGCATTTTAGTGAATTTCCGAAAACCAGCTTTAAATTGTATAGAAATATAAAGATATTTACATTTAATGGTGCAATATTTAAATTTAAGTAGGTATTTACGTCCCATTTCTTAAATTTAAAACAGCCTTAAATAACGACTTAATCACATGCATAATATAAATAACAACATATATTTGTATAATTAATAACATTACATCAATTAATAACAACTTATCGGAGGAGTTCAATTTTTCATAGTGGAAGAAATGAAAGCAAGTTAATTATTAAATTTGTTAAATTTTTTAATGAAGAAATTCCAAAGTGGCATACAATTTCGATTTTTTGGTTTACTACGATCGAAAGTTTTTTGCAGAGGTTGTTTTATCTCCCGTAGAAGATTCGCTTGTATTAATTTCTATTTTTTTTTTGTTTACATCATCTTTCAACTTATTTCTTTTAATACAATTTTTCGTTTTCTATGGCGAAAAATTCATTTGCAAGTGGTGTCAGTTGTTTTGCTTTTGGGTGCACTATGCATCAAAGCACTAATTTGCAATTTGAAATTAAGATACTTCAATTCCTTTAAGAACTATCACTCCGAATTTAATGGAGGAAAGACTGGAAAAAAAAGAAATAACCGCGTACTACCATGACGTCACAGGGGGACAGCTGGACTTCTGTAGGATTTGTTTGTTTTTATTTTTAGGACAGATGATGAATAACTATCCTTTTTCTCTGCCATCAAATACAAAATATATTTATGATAGATCACAAGCAACTTTTACCATTGTTCTTAAAATGCCAATTCAGAAAATGTTTTCAGTGCTTTATGAAAATATGCATTATAATTTTATTACAAATGGTCAAATGGTTTAAATGTAAAATGCTACCATGCTGTTACTTTATTTCTGACCTTTTTTCATAAACTTATATTATGATCTGCCATTGTTCTTAAAAGAGCTGTTATGTCAAAAAAACCATAGTTCTAACTGTAACATCAATTTTTTTGAAAAACAAGGTTTTGTTTGCAAATTTAAACAAACATATTCTTTTCAAATATAATAGAAGAAACTAATCATGTGAAACTTTTTAATTTCAGAAAATATAGATAAATATCGGGAGAAATTACAATGTTATGAACTTGCAATTTTCCTCTTATTTGTTCTATTTAAAATATATAATTTGTTGTGTAAGGTATTACCATAGCGTTTTGTTTCCCTGAAAGTTATCTTTACCAACGTATCTTTTCCATTTAAAACAATAATAAATACTTTCGATCATATTTGAATTGCATTTCATTAAAAAATATAAACTTTTATGAGTGATACAAGTAGTTGCAGACAAAAAGAAAAACAATTTGTGTTGGTGTAAGTGAGAAAAATAAGCACGCATACTCAAACACAGAGTTCCGATGTGATCTCTTTGGGCCAACAGACTGATAAAAAAGAGCTTTATACATGCGTTTACCAATCGATGAAAAATGCAAGAAAAAGCAATAAATCGGTCTAGGGGACACAAAATAATCTACCCCTTTTTTAATTTTATCAAATTGTAATGAAATTACGTAAGGTATAAAAACTGCTGTCTATTTGAAGTTTAAGATTGAGGCTGGGCAAATAAGTCAGTTGGAGATCAAAGTCTGTTTTAACATTCTTGTTGACAATTGCTTGTTTTCAATCGCCACCTCAGCGAACGCTACCTCTGTTTGGTAGAAGACGAGCTTGATTCGTGGTAAAATGAGCAATACCACTCAGTTCCAAGGAAGTATCTATATTTCAGAGACACAATGAGCAATGTCCTTTTCGCGATAAAGAAATGGAGAATAAAGGCTTCCGGTACCACTAGGCTCCTTAGGTGATTTTGAGAAAAACCTTAAATGCAGTTTAATTAGTATGTAGAACATTGAACACTGAATATGACACTTCAAATTGAGCTTTCAATATACAATGACATACACAAGTTCAACGAAGACTAAAAAAATAGCTGGTTATAACGGTGTTAACTTGTGTCTTTGTCTCGATCTTAAAAATGATATTTATTTGATTTATTTATTTGAAGCAACAAAAGAACTGAGCTGGTGTTTGCCCATTTTGATCTCTTAACAAATCTTCGAGGACAAAGACTAGTCAACAGATTTACCAACGAGAGGGGAGTGCTTATCCAATAAGTCCATAGAAGAAAATAATAGACTTGCAGTATGTGTACCGATACATATTCCGACACCGAAGTATACCTGTACAATGTATACCGATTGAATGATATACCTGTAGCACATGGTTCCACTTTGAGAGCTTCCTAATAAAATTACGGTAAAAAGTACTGCGCCGCTGCCGTTTATAGTCAATTTTAATTTTATCGCAACATTTTACAGAACAAAAAGCATAAAATACCATAATGATTACAGTAATATTAACTTTATCATAGTACATTATTATTATACGTGTATTATAAGCAATATCACTGTAAAAATTACGGCATGAATTTTAAGGTGAAAACGGATTGAATGGTAAGATAGATAAGCTGCATTCAGACTGCCAGTACTTTTTATCCGGAATTTTTTCAGTCCATGAATCATGTTCAAGTACTTTACTTATTAGTTATAAGGGTTATGGTACAGATTTTCGTCACCCATCATTTATTTTAATAACACATATTTTCAATTACCTTTTCACGCATTGCCTTTGTCACGTCTACCGATTTCTTATTCGGATAAGGTATTACAAGGTCATATATATTTATCCAAGAATAAGCCCACAAGTTCCCTAAAATTAGAAAAGAACTCATTAATATGTTGCAAGTTCATAAATTTTAAGAAAATTATTTATTTCTTTGAATAATATGCTTTTTGAAAATAATGGCTTTTTCCAGGTAACAAAGATACTATCTGAAATATAAACAAAAATGTTTAAAAATATAGCATTAAAAAATTCAATAATCTTTGTGGAAACATTAAGCAGATTATATGAAAGTTAATCAAAAAGTTTCCAAAAGTTTTACCTAATAAATGGGCTGGTATAGGACCATCAGGTTTTATGTAAGATTCAGAGTATTTTTCAATTAACTTTCGTCTCACATAAGCATGTAGTTCTCTGTATAATGGCTTGAGAGTTTCCAACATCAAAAAGTATTTTTCATCTACTGCAAATCTAGGTTGCGCATTTGAGTTACCTGATAAAATAATTAATATGATTAAATTGCTAGCAATGCTTGTAAAGCTTACGATACATAGTGTTCAATAATTTCATACATATTTAAGTATTTAAGTTATGAAAAATTGAAAATCGCATTATAATCTGACGAAGCATTGTCAACAACAACCACAGCAAAGGCGAAACAACGTAAGCAGTTTGGTAAAACGATGAAACTGAAAACTAAAGATAATGAAAGGTGATTGTTAGAAATGCATCCCATCAAACTGATTCATATTACCTCGATTTAGGGTTATCACTATTACCTCGATTTAGGGTTATCGAATTATTACATGAATAAAGCACATTCTAATAACGCGAGCCATAAAGATGGTTGGTCGTTTCGAATAAAACTGCCTGTTCTCACTGTTTTCATTTACATGTAGCTCAAATGTAGGTAATATCCATCAGAAAGTTTTTCACACTGGTGGCTCGAGCACAATGAGCGATTAAAAATTTCTTGTTTTCTGCTATGTTGGGTTCAACATTACTAGATTACAAAATTAAACATTGTTAGCCGATCATCTGAATAACGCTGGTCATGAAATGAATCAAATCATTCATTAGAGTTTGTTTACTAGAGTTTGTACCAAGATAAAGATTCATTAGAGTTTGTACCAAGATAAAGATTTTTTTCTCACTTAAAAGGAAATCTGTAACTGCAAATGTGCTTATTTCATTACTTCATTTTTTAAAGGACTCTAAACAACATATATTAGAGAATATGAATATTTATAGATTAATATATGGAGACATATTTTTGGGGTTTTGGTGAAAAAAAATATGATTTTGCACTCTCTCTTCTGTTTATAAATTTTATTATTATCAAGATTATCTCACCAAGTAGTTGATTTCTTTCATTATTAAGATCAATGTATCGAAGATAATCTGCTCTGATTTTCTTTCCCGTCTCATCTCGCCACTGAGTCCAAAAATATTGGAGTTCCTGATAATTTCGTGATTTTTCCATTACATCAAATACATCTAAAATCAAATATTACATGAAATTAAAATTTAATGGATGCATAAAATGAAATTGATTTCGTTTGCGCATATATCTCAGTTTCTGAATGCTTAATAGTAAAGATGATACAAATCCGATTTTAAAATTTGACACCTTGCAAGAGATGTAACATTTTATACTAAACAGATCTGTTTCTGTGTAATATTTCAAGTTGAATTTTTTTTAACAGAAACTCTATTTTCAAAATAGATAATCTGAATAAACAACATGTCTATTAAATGATTTATGTACTTTTTTTAAAAAATATAATTATAAATTTAATGCATATTTTAAATAATTATTACCAGTTATTTTTCCCTTTCAAATGCAATTATACCAAACAATTACATCTAAGTATTGCTGAGAAAAAATTTCGGTAAATAAAATCATAGTATGTTATAGACATATCTGATAAGAAAACTAGAATTTCGGTAGTAAATATCAAAAATTGAACCATTTATTTGATCACTTTTGCGTTTGTCATGGTTATGGTTAATCGGAAATTGTGGTTTTTGAAATTACAGTTTTCATTCCACACATTTGCAGGAATCAATATAGCACTTAAATAAAATCAATATAAAGAAATTGTTTTCATGTCATACTTTTAAAAACTCAATAAAATATATCAGACTATTCTTCAGAATTTACCATTTATTTTATCACTTATTTTTTAATTTAAGGTTGTGATAGAAATACATTTCACCAAGTATACGAATAATGAACATTTTAATCTGTTTACTATGCTTTCTAGTAAGGTTTATTAAAAATGCAGCACGATGTTCATAAAAGTACGATTATGTACTCAATTTTTAATCAAGTAATTTAACCATTTCTAATTATTTTTTTCTTCTACATAAAATTCTTCAAATTTATCATAAGAAAAGGGGGCATAAATAATAGTCTCAAATGCGTGAACTTGAAGTCAAATCATGCACTCGACTTCACAGCCATTGCGCAAAGGAAAAACCCATGTATCAGTTATTCAAAAGTTCGACGGTTCAAGCCAGGTAGTTGTTATACTTTTTCTGTAAGAATTGTTTGCTTGCTATTCCTTTATTTTTGTTGTATTTTTGTATTAGGTTTTTTACTATTGCACTGCTTAAATGATTTTAAATTTATGTTTTTATTATGTATATATTTTTTATTTCATGTAATTTTTAAAAATTTTAAACAGTGAATATTTTTAGTAACGATGATGAAAAAAATGTTTCTGTTTCAAGATATATGCAAAGGTAATCATAAAAGCTATAAACTTTTTGGCAGAACTTTTACAAAAGTAGTAATGACTATATAATAATAAAAAACGTTATGCAAATTATCTTGATGTTCCTCATTATATTCGAATTTCTTAAGTGCATAGCAAATTATAATCTTTGTATTCTGATGAAAACTAGTTGAAACAAACAAAGTCGGGTCTGGAGGTCATTAAAAACATTTTATACTACCTATAACAGGAAAAAAATTGCCATCACATAATATCGCATCGGGAAAATTTATAATTTTTTCGAATTACTGGTCTAGGTTCTAATCCAAACGTAATAATGGTAGTAAAGATTCCATGTTTACTGTCTTCCAGTGCAGTTTCTAAGCACTGAAGAGCCGGCTAATAATAATATATTTTATTGGAAATTTCATAACCTAAATCAGTATGAAAGTGCTGGGCTAAAAACTATACTGTAAACACTATGTCGTAATATCTCGCCAAATATGATGTTGAACAACTAGAAAAATTGTGGGATAGAACACTTTATTCCGGGTTAATGTTAAATAGAACATTCATATCCGGTTTAAACAGGGAAATTTAAGTCTAAATAATTAAGATTGAATAAACTTGCACCAAATTTTCAAACTTGTACACCACGAGAATTCCTTACTTTTCTGAAAACAACAATGTTTGGCACTCCTTGAAACAAGAAACACCAAGTGGAATATTGCGAGCAGTTTGTTTACAATCTGGAATGAACTGGCGAGAATTTGATGTCATTTTCAACGCTGGTATTGATAAATGGGAATAAATTTCACCTTTAAACATGTATGTATGTTTTTGGTTATGTAATAAGGAAAATTATATTTTAAATCTCTGAGAACTGCCTTAACTTATTTTAATAATGCATAATTTCAATTTTCTCCCCGTCTGTTTAAGTCTAGTTCGAATTCGTCTTAAAATTCTCTCTGTGTTATGCAGATGTTTGATTTGCAAACTAACTTTTCTTTAAGAATTAATGTGTATATACCATCTAAATGACTGATTCTTACTTTGTATTGTAAAAATAACTTTACTGACTCTTATGTGAGTCTTATTTTAATGTAATTAAAAATTTTAATATTGTTGTATAGCAAAATTGAATGACAAAAATTGCAGCAGCTGCTTTTCACCAAGTAGTGTAAAAGAACATTGGTATACCAAAACAATAGACCAAGAGGGTGTTTCACTGCACCACATTTTGGTTCCCACCATTTTTGGCCAAAATACACCAAAGTTTTTACAATGATCGTTTTGGAGTTCTTATAGAACCAGAAAACAGCGCAAATTTTGTAGTTTCGATCATACTTATTTTCTCAGTGCTAAATAAATTTGAAAACACCTTAAACAACTTGATCGCACCTTAATGAATAATGTTGATCTGACGAATTTGGAGAAAAATGCGAAAATAGTTACAATGTTTAAGTATTCTCCAAATAAGCTATAAAGTTATGGTCCTACAATTTGAAGAACAACAGCAGTGTCAGCATTACGCACAAGCCGCTTTTATTTCAGCTGGTACCCATCGATATGAAGCTGGGTGCGGTTTTCCAAGTCGTTACTGAGGATCAAATCCCAATCATTCGCAATGATAGCTCAGTGCCTTTTACCACTGAACCATCGCAGTTCAGTTACAATATTAACAGTTTAAAATATTTTCATCTTACGCCCCTCAGCAAATTTCAAAAGCAGAATATTATATACTGTGGTTTTGGGGGAATGGAATTTTATAATTACCTTGCTCTGATTTTAATGTACAAGGCTGGAGGAAAGTTGACGGGTAGCTGCATACCTTAGCTTTGAGCAAGATTTCTTTCATGTCAGTAATAACATCTTTGAGCTGCAAAAATTATAAATTTGCTACAAAACGATAAACATCTGGACTAAAAAGATTTTATAATTTTTCGAACTAAGTAGAGCTTTCACCATTGCTGGAAATATGTTCCGTCCTTAGTTCGCAACATACATGTTACCGTAATTATCGAAATTCGTTTTTATATGCGTAGACCAACGACTTCTAAAAGGTGTTCCGTGGAACCCTAGAGTTCCGAGGAAAAGTCTTATGGTTTTCGAGTGTTATTAAATTTTTTAACCAGTTATGATTTTCGAAACCTGTTATTAAATTTATATTCAATTAAGAATTCATAATTTATTTAGTATTTCAGTCATTTCATAAAATTATTTTATTAAGATCCTTTTTAAGAATGAAATTTTAAAACAATGATTTGTATAATAATAAAATGAATGAATTATGAATAAGATGCATTTATGAAAGCAATTTAGTACCAATCTGCATCGAATAAAAGTATTCAAATTCACCACTGATGAAGTATTTCTCTGATAACTATTTTCAACGTTTATTTTCTTTCTTCTTTTTTGTTTTAATGAAAAACCTATTTCAGCTAATTCATTTTCAGCTTATGCAAACTATAACACTGCAGTTATGTGAATTTCATTGTTTGATTTAAGACCCAATTTTAAGACTAATATTGCTAAAATCATTTAATGAAAAAAATCATTCTTCATTCATTAATTCACAAAACGTTTTTAAGTAATTATTATGCAATTTAGAACATTACTTACTTTAAATGTAATTAATAGTCTTTCGTTAGTTAATATATTCAGAATTACTAATAAAATTTGGTCATTGATCAGCGGGGTTGCTAATTTAGAGTTTCAAAGCAAAAAAGAAAAAAAAAATTTTTTAAACGTTGGCTAGAATGCAAAGTATATATGAGTAATTGTGAATTTTTTTGAGCGTTTTATCATTTGGTGATGTTACAACAGATATCAATATTTGAGAGAAATTAAACATTCAGGAAAAGTAGATTTTTGTGCTTGACTCAGTATTTTAATTATTAGTAAGCATTAATTAATTAGTATATTTAAGGTTGACTATTTAAATTAATATGCTTGGCACTTTTTTTGCGAAAATCTAATATTTAGTTAAAAAGTTATTCCGGATGACAATCTTTTTCTTTTGCTTACTGTACATATTTTAATTCTCTGGCATTTTTACCGGTTAAACTTTTCCTTCTTTTAAAATATAGCAGCTGTTTTTACGTTGTAGAGCAAGCCCTACTCGACTTCATACTTAAAACTATAGTTGGAAACACTATAATTTCACTTTTTTGTCATCTCTTTATTTACTTAGTTATTTTTCAATTGAAGCGCTCATGTTAAAGTTTTTGCTTCCTAATTAAACTAACTTAATTAATATTAATTAAAATACTAATTGCGCATACACAACATGGTGTAAAAAATTCTGATAAAGTTACAGTATTGTATTATAATGACATTTCTGAAAGAAACGAAACGCACAATTTTGGTTATAAACTCCGAAATATGCGGTATTTAAATTATTTATTTGGTAATTTTTTCCGTTCATATGATAATGGCTTACCGGAAATTCTGGATTTCAAAATAAAGCTTTCATAACCAAACATTTAGTAAAAAATACAGAACTATAAAATAAATTTAGCCGATAAATGGTTTTTATGTCTTACTCTAAGGCAGGGGTTCCCAACCTTTTTGTACCTAAGAGCAAATACCAGAATATCGGTCGAATGGCGGGCACCATTTATTTTTTTTAGATAAATTTATAGTTGATAGACGTAGGTAATAATACACACTACATATAATGCTCAAAAAACTTTATTTTAAAAATTAATTTAACTTAGGAATTTATTTAGTATTAATATTCTTGTGTAAAATAAATGATTACTAAATTGCTTTTTCAATCCATACGAAGCATAAAAATTATTTATAAAGTATATAAAATACAGTCAATGTGGTCTTTAGCATTGCATTTCATTGGCCAGCTCTTCATAATTGGGAGAATATGGTGAAATTCCTCCTCGCAAGCAATCGTCAAGGTGTTCATCTGTAAGTCGGGATCTATATTTTGATTTTATGATATTTATTGTCGAAAGCAGTGATTCACACAAGTATGTGGAACCAAAAAGCGACTTTATTTTATATGCTGCTCTTTTTAAGAATGAAATTCATTTCTGACAACTATATTCCAGAATTTCTCATCTGATATAATAGTTTTGAGGATAATGTCATTCTGAAGATCCAAAATTTCTATCTCCACTTCTCGCCTTACTTGAAGAAATTCTGAAATGTGTGTTGCTATTACGGTTACGTTTATTTGGTTAGTAAAAGGATTTACAAAATATGTGATGAAATATCTCGATGATATTAAACTGTTGAAAGCGCTTTTCAAATTGATCATGTATGGAAAATGCACAAGAGACTTCATTTTCAAATGTGATATCCACAAAAGCTCTGAACGAGTTTATAGCCCCTATCATTCTTGCTATATGTTTGTTTATTCCCTTCAGCTCCAAGTTTTAATTATTTAATTTTTCCGTTATGAAACACAAATCTGTTAGCCAAAGAGGATCTCTTAGATCTAAAAATTTTAGGCACCAAGATAATTTTTTATTTCTTCAGTTAAATCTAGAAATCTATCAAGAACTTTACCTTTACTGAGCTAGCGTACTTATGTATGTATTTGCATAACATTTTATGGGGAAATGGAAAACTGAAATATTTTATCGTTGGGCACAAGCAGCGGGCGCACCTAGACCGATCGACGGGCGCCATGGTGCCCGCGGGCATAGGGTTGGGGACCCCTGCCTAAGGTATCATGATAAAAGTACCAAATTTCATGGCATTTACCAAATTCTATCACAGATTATAAGACCATATTTTATAGTTGATTTGTACAAATTCTTTTGTAAAAATTATCGAGGTTTTTAGTGTTTCCATAGAGGCAGAAGAATGGTAAATTTTACAATATTCTGTTAGTTTTGACCATTCTTTTTTTTTCTCAGCATAGTTGACAATTATATACATTGCAGTTAACTATTACCTGCATTGTAATTGACTATTATATAGTTTATAGTTTAATATTATATATCAGTTGTTCAGTCTAAACGTCAATATTTTTGAAAATGAAAACACTATGGATATCTATCATATAAAAACTTAACCTCAGCCTCCGTTTCTTCTACTTTTACATCAGTTTTTTTGGACTTAGAATGGAACCAATTAAAAGCATCCTTGTTCCATGAATAAAAGTTCTCCCATGCAAAGGAAGTAGCATTTTTCTTTGTTTCAGCCTCGAATGTCTGCATTTCTTCTTCCATCATGATCTAAACATATGAATTAAAGATATAGATTTAATACCAATCCTAAAAGTCAAGAAAACAATTGTAATTTTTTTATTACACGAAAATTGGAATTTGTTGAATAATTAACTGAAACAGTCGAAAATTTATGTATGTGTTGTAAAATAAATAAATTAATA
Source organism: Parasteatoda tepidariorum (assembly GCF_982258835.1). NCBI lineage: Eukaryota > Metazoa > Arthropoda > Arachnida > Araneae > Theridiidae > Parasteatoda > Parasteatoda tepidariorum. The sequence goes on along the minus strand of NC_141761.1, from coordinate 46,118,843 downwards.
AAGTAAAATGGAATAAAATCAAATGAAATGTAATGAATAAATTAAATAAATTAATTAACAAAAATGAAATAAAAAACAAACAAAATAAAACGAATAGAATACAATAAATTAATTTAAATAAATTAATTTAAATAAATATAATAAAATATAATGAATAAAATTTATTAAATAAGATATATTGAATTAAATTAATTAAAATAAATAAATTAAATTAGATATATTAATTGAAATAAATAAAAAAAACACGTATGTTAAATGTAATCTAATAATACAGATTACAAAATTGTACATTTGTATGAAAACTCTTCGTAAATTACTTAAAACTTGCTGTGTCACTTTTACATTATTACATTAGTTTTACATTAGTTCTCATGTATCAACTTTGCATTAAAAATAATTATAATTAATTTTTCAAAACTATATTTTCCAGTAAAATGATGCAGGTTAATAGTTAATTAAATGCAAAAATACTTAGATTCGTGCTGTTAGTTAAGGATAAAAAAAATTAAAGCGTGAAGAAGCTCGTCATTTTTGAGTAAGCTTCATTATAATGAAATATATGTTTATTTAAATGATTATGCCTGCCATTTTATTTCGGTAATACCTTATTGAATATTGCACAAATTAAAAAAAGAAAGACAGAATCTAAAGATATGCATTAAAAATATAAATTTAATTCGCGATCGCAACGAACTATAGGGGGCGTTGTTGTATGAGACGCATACCTGCGATTTCTATATGAACCGTCTTTCAGTTACTCTGGAGACGTCGTTAATGTAGCGTGTAGCATTGCAACGTTCCTTCTTTAATGTGGCTTATTAAATTTAAAAAAGAAAAATGCTTGATATTCTTTCTTGTACAACCGAAAACAAAATGGTATCTCTTTCTATTAGAGAAGGAATATCCAAAACACATCGGAAAAATATTTGTACATTAACAGAAAAAAATATGTATATTCTTATAAGAGTTAAAACCTAATGCCCGAGAAATAGTATTGCTAAATTTAATGATATAGCATGAAAGGCCCATTTAAACTTTACATTCTATAGTTTTAAGAATCATATTACTTCAAAAATTAAAATGAACAAAAAGTATACATAGACCTCATAATTTTATGAAATTTGATTGTGTAAACAAACTTTTTTGACAACAATTTTTATCAAAAAATTTCAAGTTTCAATAAAAATCATTATTTAGAAACTAAGAAACGTAAAATAAAGAATGCTGACGAAACAAAAACAAAAAAAACAATTCTTTTTTGTCGCCATTTTTAGTGCTACGAAAATTCGTCTTTGGGATTCGTCAAAAACAAAACAAGATGCAATTTTATTTTTTCAGGAGGGAGATATTTTACCGAAAAAACTAAAATGTACCAATTCCCACAACATGAAACTTTATCTTGGTAAATGTACGTTTTGGAAATGTTATTTCATTTGAAATCTTATTTATCAGAGTTCATATGGCGATATGATTGTTTTGTATCTATGCTAAACTCTATATCGGCTCATTTTCCACCGAAATCCGATTGACTATTTTGATTTTAAATAAAGTGTTTTATTTTATGAATTGTCGCAAAAATTTTAAGTGTAGATTGGCGGCACTTAAAAACCGCCAAATCTGTAGCGGCGGTGGCGTTAATACGTAAGTACCGAATTTTTATTCCATACTTTTCTGAATCATATTACTTCAAACATTGGAATATACAAGAAGTATACATAAACACATAATGTTATACCATTTAATTTTTCAAAAAAAGTATTTTGAGAACAATTTTTATCAAAAAATTATAAACTAAAAAACGGAAAATAAAGAATTCTTAGGATGAAAAAACGATTTTAAGAATTTTTTGCATTGAAATAAAAACTTTCATATTGTTTCTTTTTTTATTATTCTTATAGTTCTTAATCAGACGTAAAAAACCATTCTGTAGAGAACCATCATCAAATGAAAAAAAAATATTTACAAGCAAATTTTTTATTGTAAAAATCATTGCACTTACCTGATTTATAATTCCCGGAGAATTCCAAAATGATAAGTTCCTTGTTTGAAAATTTTATTCTCAAATAATAGATACATAGTTAATCCCTTCATTACTTTTAGATAACATACTACACAGCAAAATTTTATAATTGATATGAATTTGAATATGTGGCTAAAAACAGAATAGCTGAATTCTAGTTGAACTTATTCTTTCATAACTAAAAAAAACTTACCAAGAAAACGATTAAAATTAATTAGGAATCAGCGCAAATGGCACTATTTCATGTAACTTGGATAATTTTTTATTGTTGTTTTCCGAATTATATGGATACAGAAATATATACTATTCTATAACGAAGAAGAATATGCTATAACTATTACAATTCTGTATGTTCTGAATTCATATTTATTCACTGGAATGACGAAAGCAATGTTGACTTCACTTTAATTCGTAATGAATTGAAGACAGAAGAAATGCATTTTACCTTAATACACACATCTGAAACAGTATCCAAAATCAGAAGTCATCAGTTGCAAGTTTGTTGATAATTGAAATTAAAAATTTTTGAGGAATTTTTCTTCAAATGTTTGGCGTGTTCTGTTCCTGAAAGATTTACTAATATTCTGGAGATTTTTTTCAAGTTCTTCGGCTTTTTCCTTAGGGAAATTTTGTTTCTTATTTGCTGCTAAAAAATGGCGTCTGATTCGGTCAACGATTTTGATGGAACTAAATGAAAACGTGATAAATTAATGTCTGATATTTACAGGCTCCCGCTAGACGGCGTACTCGAGCGTTGCGATCGCGAATACCAATTCTAAGAGTCAAAAAAATAATTGTAATTTTTTTAATTAACGAAAATTTGAATTCGTTGAATAATTAACTGAAACAGCCGAAACTTATTTATGTGTGTGTAGTAAAATAAATAAATAAATAAAATGAAATTAAATAAAATAGCGTGGAATGAGTAAATTAAGGTGACCACTTTACCATAATTTCACTGAGTTAAAATTCTGCACAAGAGTAAAGTTCAGTGTGCCTCAACCAGTAATTTCAGCTTGGTTATTAAGAATCTGATAGAATACATGCATTTCTAAAATTGCAATTATTTTCATGAATAGTTTAAACGTTACAGTAAATCTGAACATGGTTCTGTCAAACATAAGTGAGTTTTACCCGACACTGGGTACCCGGTTAAATTAGCTGGTTCTGGGAAAAACTTCGTAATCCTCAAAATACAGCAGATGGACATCCAGTCGTATCTTTAGTTCAAAAATTTCCTAAACCGTTCTTCCCCTTTGATCTTCAACCATGAATACAAAGCAACCACGGGGGCTGGTGAGCAACGCTGGAGTGGGTAAAGGGGGGAGCATCCTAGCAATATATGTTGTATCATATTCCTAGTAAAATCATATTATCATGTAAGATAATATTAATACTATAGCATAACTTACAATAGAAAAATTTACATAGTTTTTATTTAAAACAGGATAATAACTGAACCGTAAAAAGAAGTTTTGCAAAATTGAGATAAAATGCCTCAAAATAGCTCTGAAACAGATAATCATCGAATCTAAAAACCCCATGCATTAAAAATTGAAACATCACATACTTATAGTTGAAAAGAAAAACATATGGAGGGACAGATGTTAGTTTCCTGCCGGCAGCATTCCAAACAAAGATCTCTGGATTTGTAGGTGGAAGCTCACAGAATAGTAGTACAACCCAGACCAGGGCCAGATTGGAATCTTTTTATATTATATATAGCTTAGAAGTTCTTAAGATATTGCGAAATAAGCTAAAAATGACATTGAAATTACCGATCTCCTGTGTGACTAAGTTGTCGGAATTATATTTTTAAAATTTCTAACCTTAGTACCATTGAAATTGGAAATGAATATTTCATTATGTGTTGTTGGGTAAGTCACTATGCAAGGTTTCCTAGCTCTTCTTGAACAAGGGTGAACAACGGTAGTGCATCTTACTACGAACCCGGATGTTGTTAGTTCAAAACCTGCCAACTGCTAACGAACATCACTCTTTTCTCTCTTTACATATTTTTTGACACAATCAATTTTGCTAAAAAATGAGTTGATGGTGTTTTAATTTCTAAGAAATAGGGTTTCAAATTCACCTGTAATTTGCTCCGGAGTAATTTTGACACATTTTTGCTCAATCTTGAGAAACCCTTCTCTACAGTGTGGGGTATCAAATTCGACTATTATTTGTTCCAGAGCTATTTTGACACATATTTGCTCAATCTTAAGAAATACTTCTCTACAGTGTGGAGTTTCAAATTTAACTATTATTTGTTCCGGAGTTATTTTGACACATTTTTGCTCAATGTTGAGAAACCCTTCTTTACAGTGTGGACTAAAAGCTTAGTAAATTTTAAATTAAGATAATAATTTTTTTTTTGACATGGAAGTGATGTCTTACTGCTTGTATGATTTTTATAGGAATATTTTAATTTCTAATAAAGATTATTAGAAAATCTTGCAAAACATAAAAAGTACATACGAATTCTCTTCTATTGTAGTCTGTTAAATTGGTTCTGTAGTTCCAAAGTGCTGTGATTAATTTATTTTTCATCTTTTCATCTCGTTTTTCGTAGTTTTGGTACAGAAGAAGTGCGGCTTCCATGTCGGTGTTATTTCCAACCTCGTAGTGTATGTTTGCTTCTAGTTCCAAAGTGCATAATGTGATGACTGCGATGATGATAAGAAGAAATATGGAATATGCCATCATTTTTTTAGGTAACTTTGAGACTTGTAATAGTTACTTGTAATCTAAAAAAAGCATTAAAAACTTTAAATTGATTTTTGTACAACTTTCAAATAAATATGGGCAAAACCAAAATATATATTTCGAATACAAATAGTTGTTTTCGTGTAAATTTATTTCGGTATTATGTAAAAGTCTTTGTTTTTATCATTTCTTAGTTATTCGTAAAAAAATAAGAAATGATAAAACAAAGTCAAACAAGGTTGTTAAACCCAAACCCTTCTGCTTCAAACTCACTGTTGTCAAACAAGGTCTTAGGTAGCATATAAAAAGGATCTTAAAAGCAAGACAAACCATCCCAAACAAAAGTATTCGCAAATTTTGTACAATGGAAGATAAACTTCCGAACCTGATTATATTGAAATCCGTAATTGGAATTCTTGTTTAATATCCTCTCACAATGCTGTAAGACTTATGTGAAGATGATATTGAATTACCCATCAATTTTGACACTACGTGTACTAAAGACGCATTTCCTGTCACTCCCAAGCTGTGTCAAACTTGTGAGACAAGGGTTTCGTCTGCGAACATAGAACTAGTGACATATATATATATATATATATATATATATATATATATATATATATATATATATATATATATATATATATATATATATATATATATATATATATATATATATATATATATATATATATATATATATATATATATATATATATATATATATATATATATATATATATATATATATATATATATATATATATATATATATATATATATATATATATATATATATATATATTGAAGTTCATGTACCAGGGCGTTATTCCCTTTCAGAAGTCCCACTATAGAAGACAACTAGTGTTGCGTCTTTTAAGAACTAAGAAGAAAACACGAACACAGAAGTTACTTCTACTTCTAAAAGCAATAGTTTTATTCGAAAAATCATAGAATCAAGCGGCAGCAGCAACAATCCACAACTTTTTTCAACACGCATTTATTTTGCAGAAAGATTTTATTGGGGAGAACGAAGATAATGAAGACAACTTACCTATCAGTCTGAGGTTAAAAAAAGAATATACATTTTTCCTAAAAATGTTACGGAACAACAATTTGAATGTTGCAATGAGGAAATGTATATTTCTGGTACCTCAAGCGATGGTGACATTGTCACCGAAATTAAACAAAAGAATGAAGACTTGTTAAAGGAAAATGAATTTTAAGTATTTCCATGTATGAAGTGAAATAAGCAGTAAAAATTCTGAATAAATTTTTTTCTTCAGAAAATGTGGAATTGTAGATAAGAAAATTCCTGAACTCAACTTAAAATCTAATTGTACTCAATCAAAAATCACTAAGTTCTTATAAAATGTAAAAATAAAACCAATTTTCAGCAAAGAAATTTTTTGCCCTCTAATGTTTATTATCCATTTGATTCGTTAATAATTTTTTAAGCAAAATATGTGAAATGGTAATCCTTATTTTGAATAATTCAACAATCATATGCATCTATCATATCAGATTTATCAAACTTAAATTTTAAAAAAGGAGCAAATATTTCAAGTTTTATTTAATTTTAAGTACAATTGTGAGTAGAAGACAATTACTGATTTAAAAATTTTATGCAATTTATATTATTATTGCAATAGGTAACTTTTTTTCTTACTAAAGCGCTCCGCATCTTAATTTAAAAATATACAAAACTTACATATTTCTTAAGAAACAAAATCGAACCAACTTACTTGTTTTTTCTACTGAAATTTCTTACATATTTCAAACTGATAAAAAATCCGTACTGAAGTCATTAAAATAATAGAGTGAATAGTTACTTAAATAACCTTATCATAGTTTTATTTCTCTAGTTTTTTTAAAGAAAGCACATGAAGTACAAATTATTTTCTAATTAAAATGCATCCTGTTATGATTTTGAATTTGATCTAACTAACGGAAGAGGAAATAATTAGCGAGGAATAAAAACATACATCGTCTAAATCTAAATTCTTCAATTTTACTCTAATAAGTTAGTACGCATATATTATAATTTGAAAATCAAAAACTATTTAAGATGTATATATAATTATTTATTAATTTGTTTACTGGGTATAACATTTGTGAAAAAAATAGATTTATTAATTAAAACTCAAAATAAAAAGCATGTTACTCCTAGTGTCTTTTTCCAACAATGAAATTTAAGATAACTTATGACAATAACAACAACTATTATAAAATGATGTTTAACATCTATTTCTTAAGCGGACATAGTTCAAAGCTCGCTTCACCACTCATTTAGTTTTTACTCAGTTCTTTTGTTTGAATTAGTAGACATAACTTCAGTCGGTTTATTGCAGAAAGACGTTTCGTTTATTTAGACTAATTACAGAGGAATTGAAATAAGAAAAACCAACGATGCATTGGATAAATAATGTAATTTAGACTTAAGATAAGTGGGCTCATTGCAAAATAAAGGATGCTTTTAAGAGATGAACCCGAATAGAAGATAATTAAATAAAATGTAAAGGTGATGTCTATTTCCTTTATAAATTTTTAAAACGTCCATTGTATTATTACATATTAGGTATGTTTTTTAGTAAAACCCATTTTTGACTGATATTCAGAAAATATTTACTACTCAGATCAAAAGCTTACGAGATAGTTTTGAAATGAACATGTGTAGAAAATATTTATTAAAAATCGAAATATCCACTTTGCAATTTTTTTTATTATATATATATATATATATATATATATATATATATATATATATATATTCAAACCTTTCCTATATTTGTGTATTGCTCTTTCGTTTTGTTTTTTCTAAATCGCAAAAGTTTATAAAGATCAGTCAAAATTCAGACGATTTTTAAATATTTTTTTCATATTTTCTTCTTTTATATGATTTTTAGAAAATATTTTCCACTCTATGATTTTTCTTTCACATTTTCCGCAATTTACACATATCCCATGTTATTTACATATTTACACACTATGAACAGGGTTCTGAAAGCAAAAACTAGGATATTTTAGGCTCATCCTAACGTCTGTTCGCCCTAAATCAAAGATGACTTACAACTTCACAATTTTTCCCCATATTCCCGCACTGATTTCTAGATAGAAGTGCTAACTCTGCTATTTATCTCCTCGTGTAGTGACAAAAGGCTCATCTTATAGAGAATATCCACTTTACCGCATCTGGAAACAGCTTCCATATTTTATTACAATATCTGCTTTCGTTTAAAAAATATGAGAGAGGTTCAAGATTTTAGTGGGTCTACTGTATATACAAAATTTAAGTAGCTTTATCGAAATTTTGCTGATTTTGTTAAAATTTACTGTTTAAAAATCTGCTAAGGGAAATAGTAGCACAAAAGAACAACAAAAATGTTTTTCGTTTCTGAAAAGAGTATGAAAGTATATCTTATGCAACTGAAATAAAAATTAAAATTGCTTTGCAATCTTTGAAATCCGAATTTCTTGAAGAATAAGTTAAAAATGATTTTTTTTAATCGATAAATAGTCAATAGTTAATAAAAATAGCGTTTATGCATGCAAATTTGACATTGCAATTTCTTGCTGATTCAGATAGTAAAACAGATTCAACAGGAAAACAATTGTTTCTCTAAGCAAGATTAATACTTATTTTTGAAAGCGATTTATGTATTAATTCTTCGAATTATTTTGTTTTTTTTTAAAAAAAAAGAAATTCGTGTCACGAAATCCGGATGTAAGTGTTTTTTAGGAATAAGATTAACATTAAAATGAAAGAAGTATTATTCAAATAAGCATTATTACGAAATATTCCATTTTTCTGAAGAAGCCTTAGTATTAAAAGCATTATTTACCTAACAGGTAATTTTTATCAGGTAATAGTAAATGTTTATTTAAGACAGTTTATTAAGAGGTTTTCGAATAATATTAAAAAAGCATGTAAGGTGTTTGATATTTAAAAAAAAATTAATCAGAGGAAATGATTTAATTTTACTTTCAATTATAGGCTTTTTCCCAATTATGGAAATTATTAGATTGATTAGTATAACAGCATTAGTTTTATTGATTTGTTTAATCACAGTAAGTATATATTTGTTATACTATTATTATATAAAAATAGTTCTTTATGATGGCGCGAAATGCGTTATAAAAATAATTCTTAATGAAAGTGCGAAAATAATAATTCTTACGCAAGAAAAAATTTATTTGCGTGCTATAATAATCCGGAAAATAAATCGAAATAATTTTCTTATTATTTGTTTTTATTAAGTAATTAATTTATTTTTTGTTTAATAAAATGAGTAAAATAATAAAATTGAAAACGAGTGTTTCCGGGAAAATAGAAGCGTAGCAATAAAATTACTGACAATGTGGACAATGTCTGGCATTTTTAAGATAAGTATGCGAATTATTATGTACTTTACTTAGACATTGTACGTATAATCGTATACAATACCTAGGCATCGCTTAGACAAACGAGATCTTTATAGGCTAAGTATGATTTAGTCTGTTTACTAAGTTTCTCTCGAAACAGAATCTTAAGTTGTCTGTTGCTACGGAAACAAGATTGATCACATTTTAGAGAAGGAGGTTTTAATACTTCCTCCGCTGACCCCTGCCAAAATTTGTCCGAAATGTTTATCTTACATCTTTACTCTAAATTGTTAAACTTCTTAACCATAGTCAAACTCAGTGCTCTAGACGATTGGCGAGGGGAGTTATTTAGACTGATTATAATTTATTTAGATTGATGTAAATCATGGAGGAAAAAAAAGAACATTATTTTTATTCGTTTTCTTTTTTTAAATATATATTATTGAGTAGTTGACCAAATAAAAATAACATTTTCTTCATTCAATAAATAATTTTTTGCAATTTCTTTTTACCTTAACTGACTTATTAATAGTAATATGCAATTAGGTAAAATCTCATCTGTGTAGTGAATTCCAGAAAATTGCCTTTTAATTAAAAAAATATGAGCATAGAGAGCTACCCATACATCTTCTAACTGTTTTATTGATTAATTCAATTAAGTTATGATTAATAACAGACAGTGATTATTAAATAACTATATCTTTATCATTAAAGAAAGCAGAGTCAAACGTCAACATATTTGTTGCACCAAGAAATTAATTTAAATACTACAAATCACAGTTATATTAATTTAAAGTATTAAATGATCCTATTTGTTACTTTCCATTGTATACAATGCATAGACAATGCGTGAAATGCTTAACCATCTTCAATTTTATTGAAAGATTTTTGCCCATTTTCCCACTTCTTCAGTCACATACACAATAACCTTGATATATTGCGTTACCAAAGACTGTTCCCTACTTTAAACCAGAATTTTAAATTTTCAGACACACACAATTAATTTGATTCACAATTCTTTTACAAATTTTTTAAGACTAGTTGTAGTGTTAATATTTAGATGCTGTATGAAACATACATATTTCTCCTGTCTTTATTGTTAGCCAATGCTTCGTTTGCAAAATAACAGTCATATTTCTTTGCCTGTGTTTAAGCTGGGGCCTCTTCTCTTGTTTGTTTGACATACCTTTTGTATCAGTATAAACATTTCTGATGTTGATTTTACTTAAATTGATTTCACTAAAAATATGTTAAAAAAGAAAGCAAAAAACTTTGTTAAATATTAAGTTCCTGTACAAATGCTTATAAGCAAGTCTACCGCCTGTATAGTGAGCAAAAAGAAAAAAAAATTAAATACAATGAAATTTATTTTGCATCTAAAATAGGATTTTTCAGTCACGAAGACCATATAGATGAAATATAAATTGAACACGCACATCTCGGTAATTTTTGTGCTCAGAATGAAATCACGTGACTGAAGCACAAATCATGTAAAAATAGTTTTTAACTTTCGTTTCTCCTTGCTATTTTAATGGAAGAAAATCGAAGTGGGAATTTAAAATATGGTTTGGTGCTGTATTTGGTTTAGATAAAAATGCTTCAAATGAGAACCTAGTACACTTTCTAGGTATGCTTACTTATCACTTTTTGAAATTGTAATTGTTTTATTTATGATTTTATTGTATTTGTTTCATTTATTTTATTTATTGCAATTGTTTGTTTTATATAATATCCATCTTTAAATACAAGACTTAAAATTTGATTTTTCAGAAACTATTCGTTAGATATCGCTTAAATGTTGTATTTTGACATTAAAAATTACATTCCTTTAAATAATGTAGAAATTTGAATATCCTATTATTCCAATTCATACTTTTCAAACATCGATAAATAAAATAATAATAGATAATTATTAAAAATTATTGTTTCCGTGGCACTACTTTGGATAAACTTATTTTACATATCCACTCAAAATTTTTCTACTCATTTAAAAAGTTCTCGAGATATGATGAAATACGCAAAATATAATATCAACATTAAGGGGGCTGAACTTTGGAGCCTTCTCCAGACCAAACTATTTGGACTATATTTCTCTGATTGCGAATATCCTAAATGTTTCAGGAGTTCGAAACTTGCATCCGTCGAAATAAAGGTATGTTTATTTAGAGAAAGTACGTTTTTGTGTCTTGTTTTTCAACTTAAAATATGGTCTGCACTAATTAATTAGCATATTTAAGGTTAGGCTATTGAACAATTAAAATTGAATCTTGGTATTCGAAAATTTGATTATCAGATAAAGTCTTCCCTTTTCGATAAATGAGTACCAAGCATGTTTGGGAACCAGTGATGGGCATCATTCACGAAAATTTTATTCATGACTAAATTTATTCTGAATGATTATTCAAATGAAAATTTAGTCATTATTCATCATTCATTATGCAAATGTATAAAAATTTTTGAATAATGATTGATGAATGAACTCATTAGTCATGACTAATTTTTCTGAGTAAAATTTTGGATAACCAGCGAAAAATGCAATCCATATGTCTTTTTCTATGACGAGAAGCAAAACATCGTTTGCTCCTAAACGTCTTATTTTAGGAATTTAACTATAAAACTAAGACAAGTATGAACATTTATTTTTATGTTATTTTAACTTACTCCAACGTAACATACTTAGTTGTGCTAAAAAGTAGGTTTATAACAGTTTAGTTACTTAAGTTCATTTTAAAATTTTGTTCTAAAATCTATAAAACACAATTTCTTATAGTTTTTGAAAGCGAACGATAATCTTATTTTAAATTTTTAAATAAAATTTTAACTTAAAAAATTAAACGCTTTTTTGCCATGTAACCATTTCTCAAAAGTATGCATTATGTTAGACAAAAGTAAATTTCCTCAAACATTATATAAATATACTTGAAAAGGATTAACGTTTTATTTGTAGTAATCATAATCGTAGTCAATTAGAGTATTCCGTGCCCATTTTTGTTGACCAGTGAAATTATTCAGTTATTCTTGATTAATGAATGAAGGATACTGAATAAAGAATAATGAATGATTTATTCTTTATTCAAAATATTTCTGACTACTGAATAAATCTTTATTTATTATTCATTATTCAGATTTCGAATAATTATTCATCATTCTTTATTCATTATTCTGAATGACAAATGCCCATCTCTGTTGGGAACTAAACACTGGGGGTTCCGCGTTCGCCTGACCACTCGACCGGAACATCTGCTCCCGCACCCCAGAGCTCAAGGTCAAGAAAACTGAGATGGATACAGTAGGCCTTGGCCCTCTATGGGATGTCGCGTCACTGAGTTTAGCTTAGTTTAATTAAATGAATTAAAATAAGTATAAAATTTAGCTTAGAACCTTCTAGAAATAAAAGTTATAATATGTTAAATATAATCCTGTTTCCCCAAAATCTGAAGATTTAAATTTTAAATTATTTCAAGAGATTGACTTTGTTAAAAAATACAATGATTTCTCCGTAGACAATGAAATGATTCTTTGTGTTTTTCTGTTTACTTGTGATTTTTCAAGAAACCTATACACAACCAAGAACTTAAATTAAGTGTTTTGAGATAAATAAAAATAATAAGTTATGAATTAAGGTGTTATTATTACATTAATAATAAGATCAGAAGTATTTTGACTTTTATTCTTTAAAGGTGTCTAGTGAAGAAGATTTCCATCGAAGAGATGGGGGTTCTAAAATACCAGGTATACCAGGGAAATACTTCTTTTACGTTAACTGCACATCATGTGATGTGCAGGGAGGACTGGTTCTGAATCACGAAAGCAGCGCCTATGACTACGATTTTGGTAGTTTGGAAGATAGTGGAGATCACAATGTATACGGTGCTGAAGATAACGGAAATGTGACACCAAGCCAACAGAATGCGATGACCCCCTTTGAGACAACGCGATTTGTGAAAAAGAATATGAGAGCCAGGAGAAAAGGAAATCGTCTCAGGAAAATGAAACAGTCGGAAGACAAAAAAATTCCAACACTTAATTTGACAGTGGATTAGATATTTCAAAAAAGAAAAATGTTTATCATCAATAATTTCTAGTGGTGGAAAAAAATAGCTTAAAATGAATAAAAGTTGTTTTAATTTGAGTCATTAGTTGTTTGAGTAATTTGAGTTCAGTGATTTCATCATTAACTTTTTATACAAAACAAAAATAAAAAATAAAATATTTAGTATTTGAAATTATACCTTAACACCGTATGTATTTGCAATTATTACATTAACTATCTTATCCCATTTTTATTAAATATTGCACTTGCTTTCCAGTCAAAATTCAATAAAAAATATAATGTTTACATCTGGTTGGTTGGTTCTAATGCCACTTGATACACGGGCAAGCCTGCTGGGTGAAACCGAGCAAATTTAAGGCAGAGTGTGCGTTTCTTGTTTTTCAGTGGCGCCATCTATGGCCAAGAATACGACTACAGCCACACCAAACGTCACACCCGTTTTATAGGGCGGACCCATTCATACATCCGTTCATTCATCCACAGATCCCAATTTTTGACATTTTTCAGAGAACGATCGATCTCCAATCCAGTACCCCCAGAGGTATTGATTTGTTATGGGAACATGAAGAACTTTTGCGACTTGACAGAATTAACGTGCATCAGTCACTTTACAGCACGGGGAGTCTTTGGCCGGCAGGGTTCGAACCCACGAACTCTCGGACATGGGCCCTACCGACCAGTCTATCCCGGCCTATTTCTACATCTGAAATATCTCATTGACTAAACACTTGTGAGTTCAAAGTCTAGAGTAGATATATCTCATGTGAGCAAAAGTTGGAGTAGGTAAGATGTAAAATGATTACAACATTGCATATTATTTATTATCTTTAGAAATTAATAATACTGCATAAGTGAGAGAGACAGGTCCTGGTAACACTTCTCTGAATAAAAACTATCTAACTGTAAATTAGGTAATTTTCTTCAATTATTGATTATTGATTTACTAATTATTCATTTATTGATTGTTCAATTACTTATTTGTATGAAGAAAATAAAATAATTTCAAATATTTTCTTCTTTTCCTCATTCAAATTTTCAAAATGTTTCAACACATACAAACAATTTACATTGCCCCCTAAGCAAGCAATAAATTTTAGTTTAAAGCACATATAAATTTGGTCTGTGAATTCTAAAATAATGTATATTTTTTCCAATAATGTTACTGAATGTATTACAAATTGATCAAAAAAATATATTACAGGAAAAGAAAATAATACTAAAAATATTAGAGCAATAAAATTTTTTTTTCACATTTTGATCAGTTTCAACTGCGACAAGCTTAAGGCAAATGACAATACTTATTCAGAAAAAATAAAATACATAATTTAATAATAGATTTGCTAATCAACTTTTTTAATCAACTGGAAGATACAGTTTTTCATTGAAAGGAGAAAAGTTTTCATGTTTTCTAGTTCGATATTCAACTACACAGTTTCAATGACTACTTTCGATTGCAAGTATCCAATGTGAGTTCAAGTTTTGGGAAACTTTTTATGCATAAAGTTGTACAAATTGAGGTTTAAGGCGTACAATGTTGATCCTTGAATAGTAAGTCTAAGTGCTTCTAGAAAATTGAAGCTAATAAGACCACTATCAAGTCGTTATTTTGTTAACCTTAGGTCTTACATATTTTCTTGCTGGTACAAATTGGGGTGCATCCTCATCACCATACATGTTCTTTCTCCATACATCAGGTGGATTTTCTAATCTTTTTGATGCGTTTTCAAGATGGATTACAAATGATTCCTTATTTTTCATTCTTTTCCGATAACAGTAAAGCAAAATAATTAAAATTATGAGAATTAAAATGACCAGACTACTGGTTACACCAATTAACACTGGATTTCCTAGAGTGAATGTTTCCTTTGAACTGTATTTCATCTTTCCAATGGTGAAATTCAGTCCATCACCTATTTCTACCTACAAGAAACAATTAACAAAACAAATATTAATACACCAGCAAAATAATTTCATAAATTTTACACATCTTAAAATTCTTGTAGGTACAAAGTTCTTACATCTTATAATAAATACATAAAAGAGGTGTATATTATTTGATATAAAATGTGTCTCCATTTATGGTGTTTGTATTATAACAAAGTCCTTATTTCCTGTTTTATTATTTTGCATCTTTCATATAGGCCTGCAGGTAGAAAATTAAACTTTTTCGAATAAAAAGCTAGTATTGCTCATCTTTTTTATTAACCCCTTAACGATCGGTTAATTTTCAAGAAAACGGTCATAAAAGTGCCTATTTTTTATTGGTGCTATTTGATTAGTGTTGACATCTAGTTTAAAATAAACTAACTATCTACAATTATTTTAAAAATATCCTGGTACTGCCATCTGGTGTGTAAAATAAGAAATAAAATGTTTTCTGGGTAAAAGAAATGAATTAGTTTTATTCTTATTGGTGTGTTACTACTGAACACTCCAACCTGGAAATATCACGGGAGCGAGAAATAGAGGGCGAAACCTCACCCCGTCATTTTCACGGGAGCGAGGAGGAAGGGGTTAAAGAAATATTGTAGAAGGAAGAAAACTACATTAACGGAAAAATCGGTTATCCTGCAATCGGTAATTAATAATAAAATACTCAAAAAGCAAAAATTTGGATCAAAACTTTGGACCACTTTCCTGACCAAACAATGGGGAACATTTGAACATTTGAAACATTTTGAAGATCAGAAATCCGAATCCGTTTAAAAAAAAAGTATGTTTATTCAGATAAAGTAAGTTTTTGTGTCTGATATTTAACTTAAAATGTCCTCTGCACTAATAAATTAGCACATTTGAGTTCAACCCCTCGAATTATTAAGATTGAGTCCTAGAAGGTTAAAATCTAATTATTAGATGATATTCTGGGTGATCCTTTTTTTATATTTTGAACACTGTACTAAAAGGCAATATGGATATTGTTTATTTTTACTTACTATTTTAATGTGTTTTTTTAATTTATTATTTTTCTTAGAAACTGAATGTTACAGGAGGTTTGACCCATCATACTATATCATATATTTTAACAGATACTCCTATCAAACAGGAAATCGAGAAGCGAGACACACATTAAAAATATAAAAAAGGTTCTCAAAGCATTAAAGAAGATCAAGAAACAAACTAAAAAGTGATAAATAAAAAATCTTCAGACATTTCAGTTCACAGAAAACAATATCAGTTCAGTATTTTTTTGTGTCCTCTATAAATAAGTATATGGTATTTCTTTTTAAGCACAATTTTTGCTTTTAGCAATTATGTATTTAGATATGTAATGGTATACTTTTTATGTACCTTTTTAATTTCTGTAGTAACAAAGTAAGTCAAACTTCCCATAAGTACAGAGTTTCAAAGCAGTTTGCACATTCTTGAAAACGCAATAATAAGAAGCTTAGTTTATAATTTTTAAGTAAACAGTAGTATAGGAATCATTTTGACGAATATTATAAGCTATCAAACAATGTCAAATTAAAAAAAAGATATAATTAAAAAAAATACTTTCACCCCCTATTTTCTCCTTAAACCTAATTTTCGTTCAGCTTAAGTTTGCCCAACTCACAGTTTTTATCTTTTTGTACAAAGCCACTATTTAAATGTACTTACCACAATTTCAAGAAGCTCATTTTCATAAAGGTCACTGTTTGGATTTTTGTCAGCAAAAATGGTACTTTGTGGTTCACACGTAATACGGGATGGGGTCAAAGACGTCAAATTGCAATATCCTGTTCCAATATGAACTATAATGTCACTTACTTGAAAAACATAGTTCATGTTATTTCCCTACAACAAAAATGTGTCAATATTAAAGCTATGGCGCTTCTTAAACTCTAAGTAAAATTAAACGTAAGAAAAACTAAGTAAACTAAAAGTATACTTAGCTCTTCAATTCATTTTCATGAAAAATAGATAATAGATGAAAAATAGATAAAAATAGAAATAGATGCCATAGAAACTATAAAAAGTGTAAGTCAGAATGAAACGAAACGTTAGTACAACGTTGATATTAGAAAGTGATAAAAAATCAAAGCAAAATAATCATTTATTGGAGGAAAAAATGCAAATGAGCTGAGGTTTTAGCACCCTTTTCTTTATGTACCCTCTAACACCTCTGGTTTGAATGCTGGATGTGATCTGTTCGGGCATAAGGGATTTAAAACTCTTATGATGTCCTGCGGCATCTCGTTCCATAGTTACTGTGAAAACACTGCGACATACACCAAACTCGGATGTTGTCTTACTTACTGTCCCAAGAGGTCCCAAGTATGCTTGTTCAGTGATAAATCTGGGGATCAAGCAGGCTAGGAACGGTGGCAATATGGCAAGGGCATTACCGTAACACCGTTGCTGCCTCTGTCAGAGCAAAACTAGCCGACATGTTGAAAAATGACTCCTGTGAGCCCTGTCAGGAGAGGGGACACGTGTAGCGGAAGGAAGTCACGAACAAGCATAGTCGGTGCTGTTATGGCACCGTGAATCAATGTTGGAGATTATCGTATATGCGATGACACCTCTTACCATTATACTAGCGTAAGAATTATTGTTCTGTCGCGCAACGTAGGTAGGATTGAGGCATTCTCCACGGGGCCTTCACACTCATGCACGATGGTCATTATTGTCCGAATTAAATATGAATTTATAACTGAAGACAATATGGATCCATTCGGTTGGAGTCCAGTCATGTCGACAGTGAAACAACTGCAAAGGTGAGTGGGTTTTAACCCTGCCTATGGAGTGCAGCAGCACAGCACTTTTACAACTAGTGTTTTGGTATGAGATTCAATTGCATACGGCACACAATCACTCATAATATTGATTCAGGGTGCCATTACAACCCAGAAGTACGTTCATGACATTCTTCAAGCACATGTGTAGCCACTCAGGACAAGGCTTCCAGAAACCATTTTTCCACAAGCAATGATGGGTCAAACTCAGCAAGGGCGTCAAAGAAACGCCTCCATCACGTTATTCATATTCTCTATCTAGCTCGATCTCCAGATTTTTTACAGAACCAGCATTTATGAGACCACATAATGCTGCAAATTGAACAGTTTCCGAGTTTAGTCGATTTATTGGTTCTTTTACAGTAACTGTAGAACAAGATGCATCAGGACATCATATCGGATTGGAGGCGACAATGATCGACACTATCGCACCTTGCATTCACACTAGAGGTGGCTGAAAAGGGTACTTCATTTTTTTGCTGGTAATAAATGTTGATTTTGCTATGATTCTTTAATCATTTACTTATTTAATCGTTGTAATTACGAATGTAAACTTTCGTTTCATACCGAAAACTCTTTCGGTGAACGCTAATTTTCACTAAATTTTATGGCAATGGATGCATTTCGGGAGTCAAATTACTAACCTCAATAACGAGATTTTCTCCACGGTATTGTATGATTCCATTATTTTCGGTGATAGAGTAAACAACTGGATCTGGATACATGAAAAATTTAGAAAAACCAGGCCGGTTGCTTAAATTTGTCACTCTTTCAACGTTATCCATTCTGATGCCATACTCCAGTTGTATGGGTAGCGTATTGGTTCCATCTTTAACAAAATTCAGCTTTTCAATTGGTACCTTTGGACTAGGACACATAATTTCTGTTTCAGATAAAAGTTCGCAAGTCTAGATAAAAAAAACACCAGTAATTAACATTTACAATTATACATTTGTTTTATCGAATTCATTAAATGTTACAAAATATGTGGATGAATTTTGCTGCAGAAAACACTATAGATACTCCATCCTCCAGCAATACCTCATGTCATTGTATCCGGTCTACTTTCTCGCCATTTGGTTGTCGTGTTGGACTTTTTGAAGTTGTCGGTTTGCTATTAATTATTTAAACTAGAATTTCATTTATTTTCGTTTATAGAAATTTTCATGCATTTTATGGTATATGTATCGTGTTACAGAGAATACTAATTTAATTTAATAAATAAATATCTGTGTGAATATAAAAGAACATATGTTATGAAGCAAATATTACTTTTCGATGAATAATCTTTCTCCTAATTTCAGCAATAAGCATAAAATTATTGCTTAAAACACATTCGTTAGACTAAAAAAACAACTCTTACTGCAAGATTTGAAATATCTTAGCTATGTATGCAATAGCAAAACAATCCAAAAATTTAAAAACAAATCAAAATGAAGGTTGCTTTAGTGATTTCAATAAAGATTAGGCGAAAATTTCTTTCAAAATTAAAATCTAAATTTACTGAGATTGTCTTATTTACTTGATAAAATAAATATCTTAAAACTTTAAATTGATACTCTTATTTACTTTTATATTCAAATGGAGAAAAAACTGAGTATTTTACAATATTGCCTCATAGGATAAACTTTTATAAGCTAGTGGTAACTTTCCAACCAGAACTTTTCTTGGCGTATTTCTGAGGTTTTGTGTACGCTTACTTCTGTATGGAAATCACCATCAAAAGTAATTTTTCCTTTCAATTTTGCAAAAGTTACAAATTTAAAAATGGCGAACAAATAATGAAAGATTATTTCAAAAATTAATTGAAGAAAACATAAAATTGGATAAAAAAAATTGTACGATTAAATCCTTTTTTGCTTTTCCTGTTTGTAATAGTGATATGTCATAGTTTCAAAATATTTTTTCCGTTCTTAAATATTAGTTTAGGACTTCTAATAAAGACAACGCAGTTATTTTTTACTTTCTTTTCACAAGATTACTAAAAATATAGATTACGAGCGATGATAATTAATCACCAATAGTGGTACACAAATATTTTTTTTTTATTAAGGGTTTGGTTTAAGAGGTCCATTTCATTTTTTTTATGTTCTCATAAATTCTATATTATATTAACGAATGCAATAAAGAAAAACTTAATTTGGAGTCAGCTCTATGTTACGCATCACGTTAAACAAAAAAAAAATAGTGAAAAATAGGGAATAAAAATGTATTACATTAAGCCTAATTATTAAAATGTTTGTTACTTCATGTAACTATGTGTCTATTAACAAACAAAATATAGCATCAAACAAAATGTGATAACTAGTGAAATTTAATAACGGGAATAACTCAGGTTAAATTCTTATCATACTTTAATAGTCGATCATCTAGCATAAATTTTCAAAACCATTCCTCGAAAGAAAAAAAAACTATGCAGTAAGTTTTTTTTATTAATTAATTTATTTTAATTGTTATTGTTATTGAATTTTTCCGTATCTATTATAATTCTTATCTTTTATTTTTTTTCAATTGGTTACCATGACAAAAAAATTAACAATGGTCAGATTTAAGGAAATAGATTAAAATTTATTATTGTACTACTTTGGAAATTTAGTATTTATGAAATCGTGAAGAACAAAAGAAAGAAAAATGATACATAAAATCAATTAAAAATTACTTACATGATTAAATTCTACTTCACCTACTACAATATAGATGTGATGAGATGGTACTGTGTGAAAATTTTTTCCTTTTACTGTTATTTTGATTCCACCGCTAAAATTAAAATAAAGACTGATTTAAATATTTATGATTACATTTGTTTAAAAAAAACGTAGAAACGCACAAAACTAGTATATGTTTTGTCAGGATAAAAACCTTCGATTAGAATTATTCAACGTACAAAATGTCTTGACTGAATTTCAATTAATCTATTTGAATGTACAATACAGTCACAAGTATGAGGACATGTCAAAAGTCAGATTGACCAACTTTCACAGCAGAATTTCATAACGTTGACTTGGATAAAGTGCAATGGAATTCCACTATAAAATTCTCTGGACCATTATGCTGCTTCTTCTAGGTTGGTCTTCTTCCAGCAATAGAAGAAGGGTGTTTACTATCGGCTAATTTTCGCTTTATACACCGGCGTTTATTTTGACCGATACAGCATAAAATGTGAGCCATTCGATTAGAGAAGCCGTAGTGGACGTCTAGTTGTGATACTGTTTTCCAGGCTTCGCAAACAAGGGACACAAGTCAGCATAGGGGCTTTACCAGGTGATCACAGAAGAGGCTAAAATCTGCCACATTCTCTGCATTATCATTTAGGAAACATTGCTGGCAACCTTCACTTAGAACATTTGTATTTCTCATTAAAGGGCAATAGATTGGTCCCAAGTTACATGTATATTCACCTGAACTTCTACCATTTTACACGGTGCCATTTTTCAATGTTGCGCATATCTTTACCATGCAAAATTTTTAATATTAGTTGTTTTAAAAATGCATATGGAAGCTACTGATGCAGCAAACGATCATGCAGTTTTAGTATTAGACCTAGAATTACAAAAGTTTCCCCTTGAACTGAAGTTTTTACGGAGTTCCTGTCCACAAAGCCAACTCTCGACTCCCTTTATATGCTAATGATTATGGGCAACGAGAATTGTGACCCTAGCAACCCTAGCCCACTGATGCCTAGCTTTAGCAATTGGTTATTATATGTCAATGTAGAATGTAGGTGATAGTCATCTTAATAAGAATGGGACTGTGCATATGCCTAGTTTTAAGAAATCAATAATATTCCAAATACTTTGAAACAATCTACCGTAAAATATATACAATTCCAGAAGTATTTTTTTGATTGTAAAAGAACAATTAAAGGTTTGATATCGGAACAAAATATTTCGAATGCAAAACCTTGAGGTTAAAATCACTTTTTCATGACGCGTCATGAGCGTGTATGGAGTTGCATTCACAAAATTAAAAACGGAATACTTCAGATCTCATTACTCATTATTTAATTATTATGTTCTATGATGCAATACTAAATGTTCAAGAGAATGACCATAAATAGGCTAGTTAATTTGGTCAGAATATATTTAAAGTACCGAAATCAAATACACACACAAAAAGATTTTTTCCCGATAGATTCGAACCTTTGATCATTCAAACATGGAGGCGTCCGTTATATAAGGAATAAAATACTTGAAGTTTAGTCAAAAGTGTATTAGAAAGTTTCAGTCTCTTATTGTTAAATTTACTTTTTCAAATGTTGTCATATAAATAGAAATATACAAGCGAATCGAAGAAAATTTAAAAATGACTTTAAAATTTGTTTATCTAATCTTATTATTTTATGCTAAAATTTTTTTTGCTGAAAATACAATTTTTTTTCTTTATTTTAATAATCATAAATAGTTTAATTGTAGTAATATTAATTAGCATCCATCTTATATGTGAGTTATATGTGACTATACTTGTTATCTTCCATATTCAGGCTACACACTTTACTTTGAGTGTCAAAAATCCGAAAAGGTATGATTATTCAGAGAAAATAGATATTTGTGTCTGATCGGGTAACATTAAATAATTCCTGGGTTAATTAGTGTATTTAAAGTTTATTTTCTGAATAATTTAGATTGTATGTTAATAAGTAAAAAGTTCAGTCGTTTGTTCAAAAGAATTGTAATTTTGCGTTCTGTATGCGAATACCATTATCAAAGGCAGTGTAAACAATGGAAACTATTTTGAAAATAAAAATCATAGGGATCATCGACCTGGGAATTCCTTTGGGAATATCTTTTTGGCCTGAGGAGCTAGATTCTACAGCTATGACAATAGGATCTTCTACATATTCAAACTTCTGAGAGAAAGAAATTCTCGTCCCACTATCAAACTGAACAGCAATAGTTTGTCTGTTGGTCTCTTTGGAAGCTGGAGAAATGCACTTTATTTTTCCTGAGTCACGACTATGAAGGAGGAAATTGCTATGTCAAACATTTTAATTACATTTTTTTTAATAAATTTTAATATTTAGATGCATATGTATTTAGTGAACAAAATAAAAATATCTTCAAAAAGAAAAAATCTTGAAATAATTTACCTGTGAACTATGCAAAGCTGTTTGCCAATAAAGACCTTAGCTTTGTTGCCAGTGTCCATATGCAAGCCCACTATAGTTAAAATGGTACCACCTGACTTTGGTCCCTTGGTTGGATCAACATTAATTATTCTGGAGCTCTAGAAGGATTAAAATTTTAGAAACTTTCTATCCAGTTTTGGAATTATCTTTTCATGATTACTCAAAATTTTAAGAAGTTTTGCACAATACAAGAAACACATCTTAAATTGCTAAAAGTTGTATAAATCTTTCTCAAAATAAATTAATAATAATCTCAAATTAAATGAATATTTTGCAGAATATTATTAAGTAAACTAGTAGAATGTAATGAAATGCTTAAACTTTATGAACTGTAAATAACAAAAAGTATCCACGCTGATGGCATTAAAAAATTTCAATGCAAAATTTAATCAAACATTATGAAAAACATTCTCGAATTTTCTTTCCTAAATATTGCAAGATGCAAATGAGTTCCCTTATTACAATAATTAAAACTAAAATTTAAAGCATTAAAATGAAATTTGCTTAAATAAAAGTAAGATTAGTCTAGTAAAATGTTAAATTCTTTGAGATGTGGAGGTCTTCTTTTATAAGAAGTGTTATGCTATGCAGAGGTTGCATTTCGACTTCGAATGATGTCCTTAACTCAAATCTTCAAACACGACTTCTGCAACAATTTGATAATTGGTACAGTTTTAGTTTAAGACAGAATTTTGCTCTCTTGAAATTATTCATTCACAAAATAGACATAAAAATAATAATAATAATAATAGCATCATCGTGACAGAATAATCAACTTAAAATTAACTCAGGCACTTTACCATAATTCAAGATGAAGATAAACATATTCGATTTTATTTTTCTCATCAAATCGCAGTACATTTTCAAAAAAATTCAGTGAAAATCTGAACTATTCTGGCTTTTAGTACTATTTTTCATTTTTTAAATTCGAGTGATTTAAAATTTTTTTTCGGCGAATGACATTAAAAGTATGATGTTAGAAATTTTAGTGTGCGTTGAACCCCATTATCGTTAAAGTTGGCTACAGTTTTAATAAGATGTCTAATTGAACTATATTGTTTTGAAAGCTAAGCTATGTTATATTTGATTAAGTAACACTATTTTTTTACTTACTGAGAAACTTATAATACATTGTAACTTAACGCCTTCTAAGGATTGCAGCGAGTATGCCAAATATCATGATTCAACGTTGTGTTCATATTTTTAAAGAAAGCTTTTACTTTCTGATTACAGAGTCGGATGCTTTGTTTAGAACAGAGTAAATTTAAATTTTGTTGTTACATGGAATTTTAATTAAAAAAAAAAGGAAATAATAAAATCTTCGTTTGGGAACAATGTTACATAAAACTTTAATCAGTTGACTTACCACAAAAGAATATTGTTCTTTGGTCCGAGCAAAATACTCTCTCAGAACTCCAACTTCAATGAAACCATCCAGACGGAGTTTGGTTTTTTCATCAGTAAAATTTAACGGTTTTTCAACTTTACAAACGATCCTGGTTACAAAAATAATACAATTAAGGATGCAAAATTACAATAGTGTCGCAGTGAAATTTTTATTTCAGCATTTTAAAATACTTTCTATGGAATGAGTTACGTAAATTCCATGTAGAGAAAGGCAGCTGAAGTGTGAGAGCATTATCTCACAAAACAGCAATACCCAGACAAAAATAAAACAGTAATACTAAACAAGCAATACCAGACAATGATTTAAAAAAAATTAAAGTATGAAAAGCGTTTTAAACTTACTGTGTACTTTTGACATACAATTCCTCATAAGTAGTGCATTTAGCAATTTCCTTCCCGTTACCTTGAACAATTCGCACGTTACTCTCTATATCATAATAATGTCTTCCTAAGTTGATTCCATTAATGGTAATATTTGTGCCGCCATCCAATGGTCCAGATTTCGGGATAAACTACAAGGAGACAGTTCATACAGTGAGCAAAAAACAAAAAAGGAACAGAAAAAAAAAAACGTTCTGGGACTCAGTTTCAATGGTTCAAAGAGATGGTTTCAAATATGATAATTAGTAAGTACAGACAATATTTTAAGTTACGAAATCAGACACAAAAACGTACTTTCTCTGATTGAACAAACAATTTTTTCAATGGATTCGGATTTTTTATCCCCAAAATGTAGGAGTATGGTCTTGTATGGTACGCAATCTGGGAAGTATGGTACCCATAGTACGCCTACCCTGTACGCAATTTAGGAAGTATCGTCCCAATAGTTTGACTAGGAGAGCGATCCAAAATTTGTACCCCTTAATGTTTACTTTTACTGTACTTTTCGCGTATTGAAATATGCCTCTCGAGAACTTTTTAAGCACTTTTAAGAACTTTTTTTTTACCATATCTCGAGAACTTTTTGAGTGAATTGAAATTTTTTTTGTA